>NC_064927.1:240687713-240989165 GCF_023897955.1 Schistocerca gregaria | reverse complement strand
AATTTTACAATTTTTTTTTCTTTTAACAAATTTTACCTTGAGGTTTGGAATAACAAGTTAATTTCTGCATTAGGCCGTTTACGAATCTTAGAATCATTGAGATACCCTGTAACATTGGACTGATCATAAGTTTTTACAGATAATTCTTGAAATTATGATGATATTCTTAATTCTAAGACAGAAATGACGTACAGAACAACAAAATCAGAAGAAAATGCTGGTGTATATATGTTTTAGAATGGATATCAAGTAAAGCCTCAAAAAGAAGTTACTTTGTTAAGTCAACTAGAATTTTTAAGCCGTAAAAAAGAAGGAGTAAGAGTGGTAGTGATGGAGTCGAAAATACCGCTACCATTCATGTGGCCGTAATATTGCCGAACAACATTGTCGGGATATACTGTCAGAAATATGCAATTGTTGTGGCCAACGTAATCGTACCTTCAGAGAGGTAGTGTTATGTTTGTAAATTAGCGAGTACAGCCTCCATATAGAAGCTACCTCCATTTAGGCTGACTAGAATTTTTAACCTGATAGATCAAAATATGGTAAAACAGGAAATCTTACACAGAATAGCATTTTTCCTCTTCTTTAACATCAAAGCTTTTTAATATCATTTCCGTGAATGTTTTATGCACACATCCACATCTACACACCTAGACCGACCCACACACACAGAAGTATGTTGAGCACAGTTCATGTAGGCTTATAAAAGAAGTAAATGCTGACTTTCCATTTAATGATTCATTATGCTCTGTCGGCCCATAACATAAGCCACTTCCGCATTTTTTTTTTTTTTTTTTTTTTTGTAAAACTGTCGGAGCAGTCAACGTAAATATTTTTGAACGTTATTTATTGGTTCTTCGACAACCTTTTCTGATTTTCTGAAGAAATTCAGTCACGGTTAAGCCCCCACCGAGGAGTTAAAATTGCTCTGATGTCTGCAGAGCTTATCTGAATTTAAAAACAAACAATTTCAATAATCTGTAGGATATTGCTCTCGGAATAATAGCACAGTTTTTGGAAATTTGACAGAATACTAAAATGGGGGAAGTTTGAAATAAGATGTAGTTTTGTCCCGTGTTTTTGGTCACGTTTTGTGCAGTAACTAATGAATAAGTTAAAAATGTTTAAGAAAAATCGCCTGTTACTCCTCGTGGACGCGCCACAGAAGTAAGTCAGCCGAATATCAGAAACATATCTTTATTAGTGCGCCAGTAGTGCTTTCTGGCAACTTGAAAAACATCAGTGTTAAAATATTCAATGAAATGAAATTAAACAGCTTTTATGTTCTTGTTTATTACTATGATGGCACAAGGAAAAATACTAGTCTCTGAAAATATACGTATCTCACCATATTCTGATCTGTAAGCTTAAAATTCTAGCCGACTCAGCGAAATAACTTCTATACTGAGGCCTTACTTGCTATCCATTCTCAAACATATCTAAAATGCAAAACGATAACATAAGAGCATTATCTTCTGGTGTATTTTTCTGTACATCATTTCTGCCTCAGAATTATGAATATTAACGAATGTTCGCGAATGAAATGGAAAATGTGTATTAAGTGGTACGTCAAAGAGTATCTCAATGACTCTGTGACTCGTGAATAGCCTTACGCCGAAATCAACTTGTTATTGTGATCCGCAAGGTGAAATTTGCTAAAAGAACAAATTTTGTGCAAATTTTTAGTATTAACGGATGATTATGGTACGGCTTAGTAGACAAATACCAAAGTACAAATCCGAACAGCTGAGAGTCACAGATGATCAACGTCTATCCGTTTCATGCAACGGACAGGTGCCTTTCAAAAGGCCATTGCCCACCTAAATATGGGCAAGTTTCAATGGGTCAATGGGCCAAACGAAACTGTACAGTAAGTGACTGGAGGCTTGTAGTGTGGTCGGATCAGTCCCAATTTTAGTTTTCCAATAATGCAATGCATCGAGTGCACCAACGACTCAAACATTCGTTTAATTCGCAGCGTCTGAAGGATGTAGTTCAAGATGGAGATGGTTCGGTTATATTCCAGCTATAAACAAATCTTAACTTAAAAAGTAATTGGGAAATATAAGTATTTGGATGTACAAATTTACTTATCAAGAGATAGGAAAATATGAAAGAGTTGAGATTTATAGATTACCAGGGGGAAGTGAGAATGTCTGAAAGATATTGAACACCCCTCTTCTGGGCAGCCACTGCTCGATTTACTACTACTCGCCATTCAAGGATGTGGCCCTCAACAATACTTTGAGATTCTCGCTCTCGGATGGCGTGATTCTACATCTAGGTTAGGTTACTCTAGTCCTCCACTTCAACGTTTCTCTTACAGTCTAATATTACTGTCATGATACTTGTTTCTGTGGCACTTCGGTGACTACACATTTAGTCCTTAATCTATGTTTGCCTGCCTCCACCTGTGACGCTGTAGCCTTATCCTCCCACTACTACTGTCGTCTGCTTCGCTAATACTCTGTGTGGAGTCATTCGTCGTTTGAGCACACTGCCGCTTGTACTCTCGTCACTGCAAGTACTGTTTATTCAGTGCTCTAGATATTCAGTCTCCACAGTCGCTCTCTAAGTTGTTGCGTGACGTCGTCGTGTGGAGGTGCTAGTCGTCTTTGCTGTGACAAACAACCGCAGTGTAGAAGTACACGTTCAAGAGTCTCTCTTGACAGACACCATCAGCCTCTTGAATGGGGCGTACACACAGCAGATGAGTGGGAAAATGTCCAGGATTGGTTAAGAAATGAACCATGTTCCTGCCGGGATTGATACGTTTCACCCTTAGTCGCTATCTGATTTTGGCCAAGAATTCGTACACCCTATGGGCCTTTTCGCAGCTCTCCTACTTCCTTTACCATGAATTCACTCTCCAGCTTACGGGCTCACTCGGTGTCTTCATTTCCGACCTTGAAGAGGTCTCTGCCTGTACCAGGTCCACCAGTTTTCATCCTTAATGTCGCCGAGCAATACTTCTGAGTTATTCTTATTTCGTATATGGTATATGGTATTTGGTAGAATCATGAAAGAAGATTGTATACATGAAAGAACCCTGGAGATAGTAGAAAGTATCAGAGAGATTATACAATGGCAAGACAGAGATTTAGGAACCAGATTTTAAATTGCAAGACATTTCCAGGGGCAGATGTGGACTCTGACCACAATCTATTGGTTATGAACTGTAGATTAAAAGTGAAGAAACTGCAACAACGTGGGAATTTAAGAAGATGGGACCTAGATAAACTGAAAGAACCAGAGGTTGTACAGGGTTTCAGGGAGAGCATAAGGGAACAATTGACAGGAATGGGGAAAAGAAATACAGTAGAAGAAGAATGGGTAGCTTGGAGGGATGATATAGTGAAGGCAGCAGAGTATCAAGTAGGTAAAAAGACGAGGGCTAGTAAAAATCCTTGGGTAACAGAAGAAACATTGAATTTAATTGACGAAAGGAGAAAATACGAAAATGCAGTAAATGAAGCAGGCAAAAAGGAATACAAACGTCTCAAAAATGAGATCGACAGGAAGTGCAAAGTGGCTAAGATGGGATGGCTAGAGGACAAATGTAACGATTTAGAGGCTTATCTCACTAGAGGTAAGATAGATACTGCCTACAGGAAAATTAAAGAGACCTTTGGAGAAAGGAGAACCACTTGCATGTATGTCAAGAGCTTTGATGGAAACCCAGTTCTAAGCAAACAAGGGAAAGCAGAAAGGTGGAAGGAGTATATAGAGGGTCTATGCAAGGGCGATGTACTTGAGGACAATATTATGGAAATGAAAGAGGATGTAGGTGAAGATGAAATGGGAGATATGATACTGCGTGAAGAGTTTGACAGAGCACTGAAAGACTTGAGACGAAAGAAGGCCCCGGAGTAGACAGCATTCCACTAGAACTACTGACGGCCTTGGGAGAGTCAGTCCTCACAAAACTCTACCATATGGTGAACAAGATGTATGAGACAGGCGATATACCCTCAGACTTCAAGAAGAATATAATAATTCCAATCCCAAAGAAAGCAGGTGTTGACAGACGTGAAAATTGCATAACTATCAGTTTAATAAGTCACTGCTGCAAAATGCTAACGCAAATTCTTTACAGACGAATGGAAAACATGATAGTTTCCGACCTCGGGGAAGATCAGTTTGGATTCCGTAGAAATGACGGACACGTGAGGTAATACTGACCCTACGACTTATCTTAGAAGAAAGATTAAGGAAAGACAAACCCACGTTTCTAGTATCTGTAGACTTAGAGAAAGCTTTTCACAATGTTGATTGGAATACTCTCTTTCAAATTCTGAAGGTGGCAGGGTTAAAATATAGGAAGAGAAAGGCTATTTACAATATGTACAGAAACCAGATGGCACTTATAAAAGTCGAAGGATATGAAAGGGAAACAGTGGTTGAGAAGGGAGTGAGACAGGGTTGTAGCCTATCCCCGCTGTTATTCAATCTGTATATTGAGCAAGCAGTAAAGGAAACAAAAGAAAGTTCGGAGCAGGTATTAAAATCCATGGAGAAGAAATAAAAACTTTGAGGTTCGCCGATGACATTGTAATTCTGTCAGACCCAGTAAAGGACTTGGAAAAGCAGTTGAACGGAATGGACAGTGTCTCGAAAGGCGGGTATAAGAAGAACATCAATAAATTCAAAACGAGGATAATGCAATGCAGTCGATTGAAGTCGGGTGATGCTGAGGGAATTAGATTAGGAAATGAGACACTTAAAGTAGTAAAGGAGTTTTGCTATTTAGGGAGCAAAATAACTGATGATGGTTGAAGTAGAGAGGATATAAAATGTAGACTGGCAATGGCAAGGAAAGCGTTTCTGAAGATGAAAAATTCGTTAACATCGAGTATAGATTTAAATGTCAGGAAGTCGTTTCTGAAAGTATTTGTATGGAGTGTAGCCACGTATGGAAGTGAAACATGGACGATAAATAATTTGCACAAGACGAGAATAGAAGCTTTCGAAATGTGGTGCTACAGAAGAATGCTGAAGACTAAATGGGTAGATCACGTAACTAATGAGGAGGTATTGAAAAGAATTGGGGAGAAGAGGAGCTTGTGGCACAACTTGACTAGAAGAAGGGATCGATTGGTAGGACATGTTCTGAGACATCGAGGGATCACCTATTTAGTATTGGAGAGCAGCGTGGAGGGTAAAAATCGGAGATGGAGACCGAGAGGTGAATACACTAAGCAGATTCAGAAGGATATAGGCTGCAGTCGGTACTCCGAGATGAAGAACCTTGCACAGGATAGAGTAGCTTGGAGAGCTGCATCAAAAACCCGTCTCGAGACTGAAGACCACAACAACAACAACATATCCCGAGTACCGCGCATAATGCCTCCACTGATGTGATACTGAAAGCCCCAGACAGCCGCAGGAGCAAACCGCTCTGCCCGCGCCACACCATCACGATACGAGCAGCGGTGCCCACACACTGGCAACAAAACACATTTTTGACTATAAAAGAGCTCAGTGGTATATTGTAATTTTAGTTATGGTTAATTTGTGGTTCATTGCGTCCATTCACTTGCACCTTATACAGTAGTTTGCATGCCCTTTCTCTGGCTGTTTTAATATGCTTGTTAAACTTTAATTCTTGGGCCTGGTATATATCCAAGTATCTTGTAGCCATATTTCTTTTTATGCTATTTCCATCTGGTTTAACTCTGTAATTTGCCTATCACCGTAATGTAGAGGGTTTTATTTGAGGCAATACTGAGTCTATTTCTAGGACACCAGTTCTAGTACTGCTGATGTGTTCGCTTCAAGCTGCTCTCTTGAGCAGGCCGCACCACAAGAAGCAATTCGTTAGCATGCCAGCAAATGTGAGTTCCCTTATGTGCTATCGTCTTCTTCAATTAAAGTTAGAGGGGGTTCGACAACATTGTCGTAGAAAGGGGCTTACGAGTCGGTAAACCTACGAGTGTCACTTAATGATCATTTTGACCACCCTGCGATTCCCCGCTCACCTCTCGGCGACCCTGTTTCTGTAGTTATCAGGAGGACTACTGTGTAGAGCCTACGAGAGAAGTTGGTGTCAAAGGCGTCGAAAAATCGCGGGCCCCCATCAATTGTTGAGTGCCCTGCAGCGTCTATTAGTAAGGCTACAGCGCATATTATTTCTGTTCTGTTTACCATCTGTACAGCCTGATTAGCCGAATCTTCTATCAATTTTACGAATTGATGTGGACTTGTTCCCTGAGAGTCCTCAGCACCTGAAGACGATCACCAAGGAGTCGCCGCTGCACGGTAGTTAGTGCATTTAGAAGGCATTTCGGTTGATGACATTTCGGTTCTGACAGATTTTTGCCCTGAGAATAGAAGCGCTTGAGATGTTATTCTATAGAAGGACGTGTAAATTTGATTAGATGGATAAGTAAGAAGAAGTTTCTCCGCAAAATCGGCGAGGACAAGAACGTGCAGAAAACGCTGACAAATGGAAAGAACAGAATCAAAGGATACATTTCAAGACATCAGGACATAATTTCCACGATACATATGTGTCATCTGTGATTTGTGGGATAGGAAAGCTCAGAGACAAGGTTACACGAAAAAGAGCGGAAAAACTGGTTAAAACGTGGAAAAAATTGTTCAAATGTCTCTGAGCACTATGCAACTTAACTGATGAGGTCATCAGGCCCATAGAACTTAGAACTACTTAAACCTAACTAACCTAAGGACATCACACACATCCATGCCCGAGGCCGGATTCGTACCTGCGACCGCAGCGGTCGCACGGTTCCAGACTGTAGTGCCTAGAACCGCTCGGCCACTCTGACCGGCAAAACGTGGAGAACACCTTAAAACAGAGAAAAAGAAAGAGAAAGCAAATCGACATAAAATTACACTCACTCTCAGTTAATATCACTTACAATTACTCCACAATCACTCTAGCAAACATCAATCCAAAAAAAGAGTTAAATATGGTAATATGTTGTAAAACCCTCAAGTAAAACACAAGTAACACAAAAAGATAACTCAAATAGCTTCACAGGAATATGCGGCAGGTGGATCACTTACTAAAAAACATAGATAAAACGTTAAATGCGTCGTCCTTAAAATTTTGGGGAACAAGGCAGACGTTGCACAAAACCTTAAAAGGTGAACTAGCTTTTGTAGTTGTCGTTTAAAATAGAGGGCACATCGAATGACAAATAAGCTTCTGCCCTCTTTTCCGAATACAAAGTACAGTCTATAAAACACAGCGCACCGTGATCTGCAAGCCACAAGCAGCACACGTAGGAGTGTCCTCTGGCCGGAGTAAGGAGACATATCTTATCCCGGGTGTGTGGCTATAATGAGGCACACCATGACTGAGTTTTGGGCTTTACAAGACACAGTTAGTGACCTGAAACTTCTGGGCACTCGACTTCCCATCAAAGCATAATCTGTAACTGAACAACCAGGTCATATGCTGCAGGCTGATGGTACACTGAATGAACTGATGGTCGCGACACGCCTCCATGGCTGTTACATCCGCCATGTACCCTGGTGCTCACCAGAAATACACATCCTTCCCCAGAATTTCTAAGTGAAGAACGGCGTCGCAGGGTATCCTGGACCATTTTACCTGCTGGGGACAAGTGTTGTAGAGGTTGAAGGATGAAGGATACTTACGGAGTCGGAACAAATGAATTTAGAAGGCACGACACATATCAGCGCCCTCTCCCCCCCCCCCCCCCACCGCCCCCCCCACCCGGACTGCGTATTATTCGACATCGAAGATAGTGATGTCTTGAGACAACTGGATCGTGAGGTCATGATCATGCAAAACAAGAGGCATCCAACGGAATATCCAGGTTAACGGAATAGCCAAGTTTCGATCCATCCATGAAGACAGGTACATTGCTGTGGAGCTCACTTAAAAAGTGGAAAAAATTGTTTCAGATTCGTATGCAGGAGAGCAGCATCTCCTGTACTGCAATAAATGTACACTGGTATCTACAATTAAAGAAAAAAAACTGATATTTCCCCGACATGTGTCTAATTCGTGATGCTATCATACGAAAATGTCAACAGACGTCGTTACGATCGTGTTCTGCACATAGATGCTCTACAAATCACATTTAAGGGCCTGGCAGAGGATTCATCGAACCACCTTCACAATTCTCTGTTACTCCAATGTCGTATAGCGCGCGGAAAGAAACGAGCACCTATATCTTTCCGTACGTGATCTGATTCCCTTATTTTATCGTGGTGATCGTTTCTCTCTAGGTCTCTGTGTCGACAAAATATATTCGCATTAGGAGATGAAAGTTGGTGATTGGAATTTCGTGAGAAGATTCCGTCGCAACGAAAAACGCCTTTCTTTTAAAGATGTCCGATCCAAATCCTGTATTATTTCAGTGACACTCTCACCCATATTTCGTGATCATACCAAACGTGCTGCCCTTCTTTGAACTTTTTCGATGTACTCTGTCAGTCGTATCTGGTAAGGATCTCACACCACGCAGCAGTACTCTAAAAGAGGACGGACAAGCGTAGTGTAGTCTCCTCTGTAGATCTGTTACATTTTCTAAGTGTCCTGCCAATAAAACGCAGCCTTTGGTTAGCTTTCCCCACAACATTTTCTGTGTGTTCCTTCCGACTTAAGTTGTTAGTAATTGTAATTCCTAGGTATTTTGTTGAATTTACGGCTTTTAGATTACACTGATTTATCGTGTAACCGAAGTTTAACGAATTACTTTTAGCACTCATGTGGATGATCTCACACTTTTCGTTATTCAGGGTCAACTGCCAATTTTTGCACCATTCAGATACCTTTTCTAAATCGTCTTGCAATTTGTTATGATCTTCTGATGATTTTATTAATCGATAAACGACAGCGTCATCTGCAAACAACCTAAGACGGCAGCTCAGATTGTCACCCAAATCATTTATATAGATAAGGAACAGCAAAGGCCTGTAACACTACCTTGAGCAACGCCAGAAATCACTTCTGTTTTACTCGATGGCTTTCCGTCAATAACTACGAATTGGGACCTCTCTGGCAGGAAATCACAGATCCAGTCACATAACTGAGACGATATTCCATAACCACGCAATTTCACTAAAAGCCGCGTGTGTGGTACAGTGTCAAAAGCCTTCCGGAAATCCAGAAATACGAAATCGGTCTGAAATCCCTTGTCAATAGCACTCAACACTACATGTGAATAAAGAGCTAGTTGTGTATCACAGGAACGATGTTTTCTAAACCCATGTTGACTGTGTGTCAATAGAAAGTTTTCTCCGGGGTAATTCATATATGTTCCAAAATACTGCAGCATATCGACGTTAACTATATGGGCCTGTAATTTAGTGGCTTACTACTTCTACGTTCCTTCAATATTGGTGTGACCTGTTCAACGTTCCAGACTGATCTTGGGTACGGATCTTTCGTCGAGCGAACGGTTGTATATGATTGTTAAGTATGGAGCTAATGCATCAGCGTACTCTGAAAGGTATCTAATTAGTATACAGTCTGGACCAGAAGACTTGAGTTTATTAAGTGATTTAAGTTGCTCCACTATTCCGAGGATATCTACCTCTACGTTACTGATGTTGGCAGCTGTTCTTGTTTCAGTTCTGGAATATATACTTCGTCTTCTTTCGTGAAGACATTTCGGGAGACTGTGCTTAGTACCTCTGCTTTGGCAGCACTGGCTTCGATAGTATATCAAGCGGAACAGTGTTTGCAGCTTAGTCCCACTACCACAGTCGCTGTGTACACAGTCACAGACAGCGCTGTATGGCACAGAGAAGACGCCTACTGACTCTCTGCTGTGGAGGTCCACAGGAAGTATGGAAGCACGACCGCCGCTAACTGTTGTGGTCCGATGGCTTAATGTGAATCGTTCTGTTGTTTCTCGGATGGGGGGCAGTTTATAGAGAACGAAACTGCATCCCGGAGACGAAGACAGAGTCGACCACGTGTGAAATCAGGAAGAGTGGACCGTTACTTGACTGTAATGGCACGACCGTAACGAATGAGTACTGCATTGCACATGGCATCTGACCTTGTAGGGTCGCCTGGACGTTTTGTATCGAGGCATCAAGTATACAAAAGGCTTAAGCCGAGTGGCTTTTATTGCTGGAAACCTGCTGTCTGTCTAACTCTGGCGTGTCTTCACAGAGAGGAACGTCTTGTGTGGAGCCGTCAACATGCCACCTGGACAGTCGAACGATGGGCCAATGTTCTTTTCACATATGAGAGCCGATTTTGTGTGGAGAGTGATTCTCGGAGGATTTGCGTCCGGAGGTCTCGTGGAACACGATTTCGGGACCCAAACACTATGGAAAGAGACGAATATCGCGAAGCGTCCCTGAGGATGTGGGCAGGGGTTTTGTTGTCCACTCTAACGACTCTTCATGAAATTGTACGGATAAATCAGCAAGATTTAACTGCTGTCAGGTAGCGCGAGGAGGTTTTGAAGACTCATGGGCATTTGTTGCGAAGTGCTGCGCGTCCAGACTTCGTATTGATGGACAATAATGCTCCACCTCATAGAGCAAGGGTGGTTGACGTGTTTTTGGAAACAGAAGATATTGCATGCATGGTGTGGCCCGCTCGCTATCCCAGTTTGAATACCATACCGCATATATGAGATGCATTACTGAGATGGTTTGCATCACGTCAGCGTCCACCAACCACACTCCAAGACATCTGAGCAGCTCTGAAGGAAGAACGGGCGTCGGTGCCTCAGCATGACATTGATGACATCATTCACGGCATGTCCCCCCATCTTTGCCAAGCTTAAATTGATGCAAGAGGTGACCACGCCCCCTGCTTGTTGCAGCTGAATACGTTCTATATTCCTTACATTGTTTCTACTTTACTATCACTTGTTTACACTGTTTTGTGCCAAAAAAAAACACAAGCTTAACAAATTTCCGTTAGTAGCTTTAATTTTGGACACCAGTGTAAAATGATGCTGGAGGACGCTGCAGAGGTTAAAAACCATAGGGAAGTTGTAGAGACTGAAAACTGTAGGGGAGAACTGGAAGGTATCCAAGAAATAATTGAGGACTTTAGTGCAAGGTTTCCACTCAGTAAAGAGGTTTGCACAGGCGAGGAATTCTTGTAGGTCACATCAAACCATTCGGAAGTCTGATTGCAAAGAAAGTTTCTGTCCTTCATAAATTTACTAGTTATCATTTTGTAAATTACTTACTGCATTATATCATGACCTAATAGTTTTAGTTCAAATGCCTCTAAGAACTATGGGACTTAACATCTGAGGTCGTCAGTCCCCTAGAACTTAGAACTACTTAAACCTAACTAACCTAAGGACATCACACACATCCAAGCCCGAGGCAGGA
Source organism: Schistocerca gregaria (assembly GCF_023897955.1). Taxonomy (NCBI): domain Eukaryota; kingdom Metazoa; phylum Arthropoda; class Insecta; order Orthoptera; family Acrididae; genus Schistocerca; species Schistocerca gregaria. Next base: position 240,977,855 of record NC_064927.1, on the reverse strand, counting down.
GTCGAACCTGCGACCGTAGCAGCAGTGCGGTCCCGGACTGAAGCAACTAGAACCGCTCGGCCAAGTAGTTTTGGCTCATATGGTTCCACAGAAAGTAATATATAAGTAAGTATACTGACGGAAAATAATTTCAAGCTCCAAGAAATAATTGTCCGGCATAAACGAATGTTTTCAGGCATCTTTGTACATCTGATATCTTTGTACATCTGATAGGTGATGTATATTCAAATTGGGGACCACTCGCAAAAGAGTGTCGCTAGTAGAGTCGCTATGCGGATGCAAATCAGGTTTGCTTTAAATGCTCTCGCTAACGTTCGTGATCGTCAGTTCTTTAAAACTTGACGTGATGAGTTGATTTCAGTCAAGATTGCCTTTACGGTGCGACAGTGACGCCGTTATCAACACCTCACTGAGCTTGAAGTAGGTGGTGTAACCTGGCTAGAGAAAGCTATATGAAATTTCCTGGCGGGAACCGCGCGACCGCTACGGTCGCTGGTTCGAATCCCGCCTCGGGCATGGATTTGTTTGATGTCCTTTGGTCAGTTAGGTTTAAGTAATTCCATGTTCTAGGGGATTGATGACGTCAGACGTTATGTCCCATGGTGCTCAGACCCATTTGAATCTTTTTTTTTTTTTTTTCAAATTTCCAAGCTGTGAGGAAGGTGCGTGAGTCGTGCTTGGGTAACTCAAACGGTAGAGCACTTGCTCGCGAAAGGCAAAGGTCCCGAGTTCGAGTCTCGGTCCGGAATGTAGCCATGGTACGTGATTGATAGCAGCAGTGCTCACCGGAATGCACGGTCGTAAGAAGACAGGGCTCAATAGGGCTACATGGCACTACAGAGAGGAATGACCATCGTGTTCGGCGTATGGCTCTTGGGCACAGTACCGCATCTATAACAGCAATCTGAGCAGCAGTTGATACCACAGTGACAAAACCAACTGTTATAAATCGGTTACTTCAATTAGAGTTCGTAGCCAGACGCTCTGCACCTTGCATTCCACTCAACCCAAACCGCGCCTTTTGCGACTTCAGGGGTGTCAAGCCAGAGCTCTTTGGAGGACAGGGTACATTACTGTTGTACTTTGGATGGAAGAGGGTTCTGCTTCGGTTCCAGTGACAGCCGTGTTTTGGTTACAATGAGGCCACTTGAGAGCCTACAGCCAACTGGTGAGCTTGCTAGATACGCTGGACGTACACTTGGAGTTATGATCTGGGGTCCGACATCGTATGATAACTGGAGCACTCTCCTGGTTATCTCATGCACCCCGCTGCAAATTTTTGCGTCAGTGTGGTGATTGGACCTGTCGTGCTGCCATTCGTGAACAGCATTCCATAGGGTGTTTTCCAATAGGATAACGCTCGTCCACATACCGCTGTTGTAACGCAATATTTTTCACAGAGTGTCGCTATGTTGCGGTGGCCTGCTCGATCAATAAAATTGTCTGCAGTCGACCACATACGGGACATCATAGAATGACAACTCCAGCGTCATCCACAAAAGCAATTAACCGTCCCTGTATTGACCGACCAAGTGCGACAGGCCTGGAACTACATCCCAAAAACTGACGTCCTGCGCCCGTGCGAAACACTGCATCCACGTTTGCATACTGGCATTCAGCATTCTGATTGTCCCATTAAGTTTCGGTTGTGCAGCCGCAAGAATTCTCCTTATTCTTCTTCTAATATTTCGGCCGTATAACGTTCAGCCACCTTCAGAGTGAGCCGCAAGACTGTCGCTCCAGTGCTCGCTTCGTCCCTTCATACTCGTGTACCGCGCAACTGCGCATGCGGCCACAGACGCAAGTGCGCCAGAGACGTTGGGCAGCGGCAGAGGCGTACACAATGCGCAAGTTACGTCTATGACTCTGCAGTCGACCTGTGTTGGCATGTCGATATATCATTGTGAGCTGCAATGTGACGGCGTCTTTGTGAGTGTATTACATCAAGTCCCGGATTCCATGATTTATCAACGTTGAAACCACTATCCCTATTAATTAAATTCGACGTCAAGAGAATTTCAGTTGCCTCCTTGACCATCAAGTCGAGAAAAGGTGATGTAGTTGCCAAAATTTCCTCGTTGTCATACAACACACTGTGACCAGCTTCAATACAGTGCTCTGCCACTGCCAACTTGTTAGGTTGTAAAAGTCGTTCTGTACATCTTTCTTGAACAGTACGAGTTGTTTGTCCAACGTAAGAAATAACACATTTTGTAAACTCCAGATTTTCGGAGCAGCAAATCATCTTTGACGGAGCCCACGAGTGCAGATGTCTTGGATGGAGGACAAATCCGGCTCTTGCTGTAATAAACTCACGAAGACGTCGTCACAGTGCAGCTCACAATGATATATCGACATGCCAACACAGATCGACTGCGGAGTCGTAGATAAAACTCGCGCATTGTGCACGCCTCTGCCGCCGACACTTGCATCTGTGGCCGCATGCGCATTTGCGCGGTACAGGAGTATAAAGGGACGAAGCGAGCACTGGAGTGTCCCCCCCCCCCCCCCCGAGTCCTTTTGTATTCCCCTCCTCCGCCTTCCCCACTCCCTGTCGCGTCTGTCCAGCACACCCACCCCTCTTATGGGTCCTCATGCTGCTTCAGCTCCTTTCCCGCCTCCCCCCCCCCCCATCGCTTTCCCTATCCTTCCCCACTTTTTTTATTTTCCCATCATCTGTCCAGTTTCCTCCCCCCCTCCCCCCACCTGCTCTCGGCCGTGGTATGTCACATTTGCCAACATTTTAGTGTAGTGTTCCTGTGACTGTTCAGTGTTGTTCGTCTTTCTCGTGTTGCGAACAGGAACCACGCTGTCGCTAGGTGTGAATTTTTTGTCTTTTGCGAACAGAAACCAGACTGTCGCCTTGTTTTTTAACTGTCTGTCTATTGTTTTCCCTGTCTGCTTCGTATGTATTTTATTAGCATCATCATCCACGATTTTTTTTTTTTTTTTTTTTGCCTTCTTACTCTTCAAGTCTCTGATTTTATCGCCTGTTTTTATTATTTATTCTCTTCATATTTTTCACAAAGTCTGTAGGCTGAAGAGCGGCGTACTGAGCTGCTGCCAGCCCGCCCCCTTCGGGGGAATTGAAATTCAATAAAAAAAAAAAAAACTGGAGCGGCAGTATTGCGGCTCACTCTGAAGATGGAAGAACATTATACGGCCGAAATATTAGAAGAAGAAGGAGAATTATTACGGCTGCACACCCGAAACTTAATGGAACAGTCATTGCGGGGCCAAAACCTGAAGATCCAGCATTCTGGTTGTTACACTAGTTATTAATGTACCAGCATTTCACGTTGCAATGGCTTATCTCGAACCTACATTCACCTATAATATTGCAATGTTACGTAAATGTGTTGTCAAGACTAATGTATTGCAGAAATTTCATCAGTCCACATCAATTGTTTTTATTGCAATTTTTTCTCGTCTGTGCAGATACTGCAGTATTAAAAGTGCTCCACAGGGGATTATCGTCCATCCGGACACTGTGAAACAGATTGCTGAATAACAACTGCTTCACTGACAGGGGTAATAAAAGGATTCTGCCCACCAGAGTGAGGGACTAAGCCTGTGCCTACGGCGAGTGTGAAACAGCTTCGGGGTCGCCGGGCAGTACAGACTACGGGCTGCCACTGCTGCGCCGTACGCATCGACACCCCGCGCTTAAGCAGTCGATATCCGCGCGCTGTCGCCAGCCGCGCGGTCCCCTGGCGGGCACAATCAGCCCGTGTCCCGGGGCAGTCGCGCCACAAACAGGTCGTTACCGCAGCCGCCGCGCCTCAAAGGGGCAACCAGCCGCCCCCAACCTTGACGTGCCGCAAAGTTGCCCCGGGACAGCACTCGCTCACCGCGCCTCTTCCCGCCTCCCAGACACTAAACTGCCTCCCCCACCAGTCGCAGCACCTCATCTGTTCCCCGAGGGACCGCGCCAGTAATTTCGTTATACATACTTCTCTCACTTTTATTAAATCCTCACAGACGTGGAGGAGGAACTTTACAAAGTACCGCTTAGTACAGCCGGCCGCTGGTAACGGTGCAGATAAATCGTGAGCTGCAGTAATTCGTGAAGACACGTTTCCTTATTACAGTCAGGTCCCTACACGCTAACCTAGCGAGGAAGCACAGAAGTTAGCACACTGGACTCGCATTCGGCAGGACGACAGCCCAAACCCGCCTCAGGTCATCCGGATTTGGATTTTTCGTGATTTCTGTAAATCGCTCCTGGTAAATGAGGGGATGGTTCCTTTCAAAGTGCACGGCCGATTTCCTTCCCCATCCTTGACACAAACGGAACTTGTGCTCTGTCGCTAATGCCATCGATGTCGACGGCACGTTAAACCCAATCTTTCTTCCTTTGGAAACACACGACCTGTCGAAAATAAATTCCTACTAATTCCACATTTTCAAACTCCAGTAACTCTCCATCAAAAACTCTTTTCGTAAGATGCTTACATTTAGTAATCAACGTTAAAATGTACCTAGTGTTTTTAAGCCCTTCCGAACCTAGGGTGGAAAGTATGTGTGGGTGACTGATATATTAATACTGTTACAAATTTTTCAATCTACCCAATAGTCACCAACATTGTTAGCTATTTTTTTTATCATTTTCATTATTTTATTATTAATGTAAATAAACAGACGGTAGTTTAAATTAGATTGAAGGTAAGTAAAGTAAGTTTAAACTATGATATTTATTTTAAAATTCATCAGTGTTCGATAAAACGTACAACACATGCTAAGTCTCAAAATGATTCAAATGGCTCTGAGCACTATGGGATTAACATCTGAGATAATCAGTACCCTAGAACTTAGAACTACTTAAACCTAACTAACCTAAGGACATCACAAACATCCATGGTCGAGGCAGGATTCGAACCTGCGGCCGTAGCGGTCGCGCGGTTCCAGACTGAAACGCCTACAACCGCTCGGCTTAATCCGCTGGCACATTCTAAGTCTGTCTCAAAGTTGGTGCCTTATTTACTGTCCGCATCAGGCGAGACTGACGGATGACATCGAAAAAATACAAAGAAGGGCAGCTCGTTTTGTATTAGAGCGAAATAGGAGAGATAGTGTGACAGAGATGGTACGAGAACTGTAGTGGCAATCATTAAAACAAAGGCGTTTTTCGTTGCGACGGGAGCTTCTCACGAAATTTAAATCACCAGTTTTCTCCTCCGATTGCAAAAACATTGTGTTGGCACCCGCCTACATAGGGAGAAATGATCATAACGATAAAATAAGAGAAATCAGGGCTCGCGCAGATAAATTTAAGTGCTCGTTTTTCCCGAGTGCCGTTCGAGAGTGGAACGGTAGAGAGACAGCTTGAAAATGGTTCATTGAACCCTCTGCCAGGCACTTTATTCTGAATAGCAGAGTAATCACGTAGATGTAGACGAAGATGTAGATGAATTAAGAAAAGTTTTACTCAGAGGGACTCAATTGGCGAAAATGTCATTTTCAAAGAATAGGAAACAGAAAGAATAGGAAACAGGATGCAATACCGCATTCAAACAATCACGCAAAGATATTTGGTGGGTACACAAGAAAGGAACTGAACCATGAGCAATCCATTCTATTTGAGGCAAGGAAATTCCGCCCGTAGCGTAGTCGTGTTCTCAATAGATAACCACAGACTGGTTTTGGAAGTTCGTACAAAGATCACGTGGTTCGATATAGTGATAGCGATTAATTGAATTTGAATACGCGAAACATTGTGCAAAAGAATAGCTGAGGGCTATTTTTGTTACTACAGCTCATGTTCTACGAGCACAAGTACATTTACAGAAAATGTATAATTCTACAATGATTTTAGTGGCGAAACCATGTCCAAACACATGACTTACAAAAAAAAAAAAAAATTCCGAACTGCGTTAATAACGCCGTAGTATTGACCCGATGGCTCGCTAAACAATTTTTAGGAGCACGTGGTACTTTTACTACAAAGCACACACCACGTGGGTGGAAAACAAAGAGAAATTATTAATATGAAGAATTTCAAAGAGAGAACATCTTACAATCACACGCACATTCACACTAAAGAGCGATAATCATAATTAGAATTACGCGTTATGACAACGTGCTTCCACTTTCCTTTATTGGAGTTGAAACAAAGCAGCTACCGCAATACACTCCTAAACCAACATTGAAATCGCATTTCAACGCGATTTAAAATAATATAAAAAACATTTTCGATGTAGATCTGTAAGAAAAGTAATTAATATTTCAGTTAGGTTGAAAACTTAAGAATTTCAATGTCCTTCGGAATCACCAAACAGGTGCTTACCCAGAGATATTACCACTTGACAAACTGCCCGCAGGCTGGCTAGCTTGGGCCACGTCCAAGGGTGTCCCACAGATACAACAGGAAGTGATCAGAGAGGTAGCTTCCATTACCAACCTGACAAGGGATGGACAGGACCACACCAAGGTAACAAACCTCTTTGCCTTAGGACTCGTATCTAATTACTCAGATGTTGGTACTGTTGTTTTTGTGTCCCGCCTGGAAGGCGGTGCGTGGGTCTGTTCCTGTAAACTGAAAGGTTGGCCAAATGAAGAAAGTGAGTAGAAGCAGGAAAAGGTAATTCACGTCGGTACTGCAAGAAAGTAAAAGTGGTTTACTGGTGCATGAATGTATACAGGGCAAACATAACTTTGTAATGATGAGCAACCCGTCGTGAGTAGAGCACACGGTCGTCGGTGTCTGTCGTAGTGCCAACCTAGCAGAGAGTACCTACGTTGTGGCATCATAGCTATCGATATCACAGCTGTTCTCTAGCAGACATATCTACTCTGTTACCATCGAGCATGCAACTATAAATACTTATACTCATTCACAACAGAAGGGAAGGAGGTGACAATACCTTAAGACATCATATACCATCAGAATTACATACAAAAATGTGTTTGAAAATGTTGTATGGCAAGTTTTTCGTATTTATATGTTAATACACTCCTGGAAATTGAAATAAGAACACCGTGAATTCATTGTCCCAGGAAGGGGAAACTTTATTGACACATTCCTGGGGTCAGATACATCACATGATCACACTGACAGAACCACAGGCAACAGAGCATGCCCAATGTCGGCACTAGAACAGTGTATATCCACCTTTCGCAGCAATGCAGGCTGCTATTCTCCTATGGAGACGATCGTAGAGATGCTGGATGTAGTCCTGTGGAACGGCTTGCCATGCCATTTCCACCTGGCGCCTCAGTTGGACCAGCGTTCGTGCTGGACGTGCAGACCGCGTGAGACGACGCTTCATCCAGTCCCAAACATGCTCAATGGGGGACAGATCCGGAGATCTTGCTGGCCAGGGTAGTTGACTTACACCTTCTAGAGCACGTTGGGTGGCACGGGATACATGCGGACGTGCATTGTCCTGTTTGAACAGCAAGTTCCCTTGCCGGTCTAGGAATGGTAGAACGATGGGTTCGATGACGGTTTGGATGTACCGTGCACTATTCAGTGTCCCCTCGACGATCACCAGAGATGTACGGCCAGTGTAGGAGATCGCTCCCCACACCATGATGCCGGGTGTTGGCCCTGTGTGCCTCGGTCGTATGCAGTCCTGATTGTGGCGCTCACCTGCATGGCGCCAAACACGCATACGACCATCATTGGCACCAAGGCAGAAGCGACTCTCATCGCTGAAGACGACACGTCTCCATTCGTCCCTCCATTCACGCCTGTCGCGACACCACTGGAGGCGGGCTGCACGATGTTGGGGCGTGAGCGGAAGACGGCCTAACGGTGTGCGGGACCTTAGCCCAGCTTCATGGAGACGGTTGCGAATGGTCCTCGCCGATACCCCAAGAGCAACAGTGTCCCTAATTTGCTGGGAAGTGGCGGTGCGGTCCCCTACGGCACTGCGTAGGATCCTACGGTCTTGGCGTGCATCCGTGCGTCGCTGCGGTCCGGTCCCAGGTCGACGGGCACGTGAACCTTCCGCCGACCACTGGCGACAACATCGATGTACTGTGGAGACCTCACGCCCCACGTGTTGAGCAATTCGGCGGTACGTCCACCCGGCCTCCCGCATGCCCACTATACGCCCTCGCTCAAAGTCCGTCAACTGCACATACGGTTCACGTCCACACTGTCGCGGCATGCTACCAGTGTTAAAGACTGCGATGGAGCTCCGTATGCCACGGCAAACTGGCTAACACTGACGGCGGCAGTGCACAAATGCTGCGCAGCTAGCGCCAATCGACGGCCAACACCGCGGTTCCTGGTGTGTCCGCTGTGCCGTGCGTGTGATCATTGCTTGTACAGCCCTCTCGCAGTGTCCGGAGCAAGTATGGTGGGTCTGACACACCGGTGTCAATGTGTTCTTTTTTCCATTTCCAGGAGTGTATAACACATTCCACTGCTCAGTCTCCTCCCAGATAAATTTATAAACACCACAGATAAATTTAAAGGTGCAAATGTATGAAATAAACAACAATAAATCGAGGGAAATAGCATAAAAGGAATATAACAGAAACCTTTCAACGTAGTCAGTCAAAATTTGTTGCCTAAAATACCAAAGCACATTACTAAACATAGTCCTTCTGGAAGTGCTATAGCCGGACTGAGCGGCTCTAGGCACTACAGTCTGGAACCGCGCGACCGCTACGGTCGCAGGTTCGAATTCTGCCTCGGGCATAGATTTGTCTGATGTCCTTAGGTTAATTAGGTTTAAGTAGTTCGAAGTTCTAGGGAACTGATGACCTTAGAAGTTAAGTCCGATAGTGCTCAGAGCCATTTGAACCATTTTGGAAGTGCTATATTTTGCTCTTCGGTCGATCTGGACCTGTTTCACTTTCAACGCAGAGGAAACTGCCTTGTAACATCTACATCCGAATCTCATTCCGAAAACGACCTCACAGTGTGAGGGGCGAAGTGCACTTCTGATATCACTATCCACCTCTGCCCCCTTTCGCTAACCCCCCCCCCCCCCTCCCCACCGCAACATCTCGTCATTTCCTACTTCCATTCTCAAACGGTGAATAAGAAGAATAATTGTCTACGAAGTTCAGCGTTTCAGGAGGCATGTGCCAGAGGAACTAATATGTTGGTCCATTCTTTTCGGGACGTACACGCCCCTTACTTCAACAGTAAGTCTCCCTGTGATACACATAGCTTCTCTAGTAGCATGGGACACTGGAGTGTTTCGATCATCTTCCGTCAGATTCTGCTGATAATTAAGATTTCGTAAAGAAACTCATTAGATCTTATCTACGAGAGGCGTTCAGTGAGTAATGTAATACATTTCTGTTTCCTGGGGTGAAATTGATTTTAGACAGGATTCCAAAACACCATGTTATTCCCCATTCTTTAGGCTACAAAACCGTATTTTTCAAAATAATTTCCATTCAATGCGACGCCCTTACGCCTTACCACATGGTACTACTCCACTGATCGGAGTCTGAGCCAGTGTCTTGGTGCATCAACAACGTCCCCATCATCCATGTACTATTTCCAGCTGAATGCATCCTTTCTTGGGCCAAATGGATGGTCTTCCGTTGCTCTTTAAGATCTTCTATTAGGCGGTGAAGATCCCAGTGGGCATACACCTTTGGATAGCCCAACTAGCGGACGTGTACGTCAGCACTACCGACGAGACGTCCAGTTGAGTAGCGATATATTTCACTGTGATCCATCGATCACCTCGAATAAGAGTGTTCCCATGTTCCAACATTGCACGAGTCACAGATGCGTGTGGCCTCCGGCAGGCGGGAGACCGGACGGGTTTGCAGTACCTAGTTGCGATGATGACAGACGCCTAGCCCGATACCTCGCTGTGCTTTTGTTCACTGCCATGGCACCGTTATCCTATCAATGCGGATGTGCTCTGTTCCCGCTAATAGAAGCTCAGAGGGTTCAAATGGCTCTGAGCACTATGGGACTTAACATCTGTCGTCAGTCCCCTAGAACTTAGAACTACTTAAACCGAACTAACTAGCCTAGAACCGCTCGGCCACTGCGGCCGGCTCAATGACAGCTCTCAGACTGGAACACACCTTAGTTGCAGACACCAATCCGAAGGCTTCGTATAGCGCTGCAAGTTATCTATACTTCGTGAAACTGTAGTGGCAGAAGCTGGAATATTGCACGGTGTCCTACAGAAACTTCCGTATTTCCTCAACTAAAATTGGAGAAGAAAAACGCTGTTCCATTACTTACAAGAATTCTCTCCTATTGCGGCGGCGCGGTTCGTTACTGCTGCGCATGAAGTTCCACACACATCATGGTGAATCTCTTTCAACATGCACGCCTCCTTTAAGTTACTGAAATGCAGCTGTCAGCGGAAAAAAGCTATAGAAAAAAAAACAGCTGTGACCCTCGTAACCACAAGTCGCACTAAAAATTATTTTGCCAATGGAAGGAGTAGTAAAATGATAATATTTACATATGAAAAATTTCACCCCAATTACTACCAAGCCTTGCTCTAAGCCGTACTGTCAGAAAAGTCTACAGGCACGCATCATTTATATACACAGAGAGATTGTTGTAACTATTACTTTTCCGCCGTCCGGTGTGGCCGTGCGGTTCTAGGCGCTTCAGTCTGGAACCGCGTGACCACTACGGTCGCAGGTTCGAATCCTTCCTTGGGCATGGATGTGTGTGATGTCTTTAGGTTAGTTAGGTTTAAATAGTTCTAAGTTCTAGGTGACTGACGACCACAGATGTTAACTCCCATAGTGCTCAGAGCCATTTGAACCATTTTATTACTTTTCCTTCACAGAAAGTTTACAAACGAATTGTTTAATTTAGAATAGCTTGCTCAAACGTTGCTATAACCAGTCTCACGTAACAAAATGTTACGTGAGACTGTAAGCAACACGCCAGGCAGAATTTAGTAATTTAAATGTCAGCAAAAGTCATGAATTTCACAGCATGCTTTAAATCGAAGTCTTTTCCACTCTTCAGGGCACGTCTCAAACATTCTGAGACTAAAATATGACAATATTAAAATTTTTCATCGGAGCACCTACCTATACGTCTTATCACTATGAGATCGAAGCCCCGATTATACTCATCTCTCTACATAAAAAAGAAGTTTCCAGTTCCCAAAATGCGTACGAGTATGCCAGTTTCTGGTTGGCAGAGGAACATCACAACCAGCTGGAAAACAGCATCATACCCGCTGAATCCCGCGCGCAGATATATAGAACCAATCAGAACTTGTCACGGAATCAAAACAGTAAATTAACATAAATAAGTTTTGAAAATCCACAAATTAAAAATTAACTCCCCCATAACGAAACTACTTTAGAGAAATCTAATTTCACTGTCGCATTACCAAAAACTGATGAAATAGTTAGTAACAAACTCCGTGGAACCACTGACTAACCCACACACTCCCTTATTGGATTTCGTTTCCCCCGAAGGGGGTGGGCTGGCTGCAACTTAGTACTCCGCTCTTCAGCCTACAGAATCTCTTTTAAAAATGAAGATAATAAATGATAAAAGCAGGCGATAAAATCGGTGACTTAAAAGGTAAAATGACGGAAAATTGTGGAAATTAAATCATAAAACAAAATGTTGGCGATACTAAGAAAATACACAGGAGGCAGACAGGTAAAATAATATGAGGACAATTAAAAAACACCGGCGACAGTCTGGTTCCTGTTCGCAAGAGATATAAAAATTACACCCCAGTGACAGCATGATTTCTGTTCGCAACACTTACAAGGGAACCTCCCCATCGCACCCCCCTCAGATTTAGTTATAAGTTGGCACAGTGGATAGGCCTTGAAAAACTGAACACAGATCGATCGAGAAAACAGGAAGAAGTTGTGTGGAGCTATGAAAAATATAAGCAAAATATACAAACTGAGTAGTCCAAGGAAGAAGTTGTGTGGAACTATGAAAAATATAAGCAAAATATACAAAATGAGTAGTCCATGAGCAACATATGCAACATCAAGGACAAGCCTGAGCTCTGGAGCGCCGTGGTCCCGTGGTTAGCGTCAGCGGCTGCGGAGTTCGAGGTCCTTGGTTCAAGTCTTCCGTCGAGTGTAGAGTTCAATTTTTTATTTTCAGACAATTATCAAAGGTCAGGCACTCACTCATAATCAACTTCGCTCTCCAAAACTCCAGGACAGGTTCAGATTTGCTTGGACATACGCAGGATTTGACGATCTACACAAGGAAAAACGTTAAAAACCGTTAAAATATATGTTTTGACAGAGCACAGGGAAAACTGCGCGCCTGTGGAACTGTTGCATTCATTTGTTGCAGTTTACGTGACACACTCTTATGTTTTCATCACTTTTTTGGGAATGATTGTCACATCCACAAGAAAACCTAAATCGGGCAAGGTAAAACCCATTCGCCAAGTGTACAAGTTCGGTGGGTTGACAACATATTCCTGTCATGTGACGCACATGTCGTCGCCAGTGTCGTATAGAATATATCAGACGTGTTTTCCTGTGGAGGAATCGGTTGACCTATGACCTTGCGATCAAATGTTTTCGATTCCCATTGGAGAGGCACGTCCTTTCGCCTACTAATCGCACGGTTTTGCGGTGCGGTCGCAAAACACAGACACTAAACTTATTACAGTGAACATAAACGTCAATGAACGAACGGATAGATCGTAACTTCGCGAAAATAAAGTCTTCTCTTGAGGGAAGACTTGAACCAAGGACCTCTACTTCCGCAGCTGCTCACGCTAACCGCAGGACCACGGCGCTCCTGAGCTCCCACTATCCCTGATGTTGCCTATCTTTCTCATGGACTACTCAGTTTGTATATTTCTCTTTTTTTTTCATAGTTCCACACAACTTCTTCCTGTTTTCTTGATTGATCTGTGTTCAGTTTTTCAAAGTCTATCCACTGTGCCAACTTATAACTAAATCTGAGGGGGGTGCGATGGGGAGGTTCCCTTGTTAGGAAAAGACGCACAACACTGAACACTCTCTTCAACACTGCAGTAAAGAGTTGCCCCAAATATGACACACCACAGCCGAAGGCAGACGGGGGGACCATAACATACACGTAAATCTCGAACATTTCTCACGAGACCAGTTATTTCAATGTGCAGTATAATAACTTTACACAAAACATTATTTTACATTCACACCTTCATTCACTCTCATAACCAAGCACAATTATAATAGTAATTAATAAATAATTAGAAAATTAAACAAAGAGAACTGCAAATAAAAATGACAGTATTTTGACTGCAGCTCAAAGAGTGTCCGTCAGCTAGCGACCTCTACCAGAACGCACAGAAACAACTTACACTGGGGCATCTGATGCTACCTGTCCTGCGCGTGACTCATATTGCACTTGTGTTCGCTGCTGTTGCGATATCAATAGGTACGACGGAAGCTACCAGGCCTAACTATCCCAATACATCACCATGCGAGTTTGAGAAGAATAGTTAACCAACAGTTTAATTTCAGCATCGCTCACTGCTGCAAGCCTTCGCATTTAGATACACGACGAGAGGATAACGGGGCCGTTAATTAACGGAGCAGCTCATTTCGACCCCGATGGTCTTTTTGGCAGTCAGACGCATCCCAACGGAAGAACGGTCTAGAAATTGCCAATAAACTCTGCGCTGGAGCAGGACGCGACCTGCTACCTTCAGCTAACGAGAATCTCTTAAAGGAAAAGTGAATTCAAGGGGTAGCTGATGCGTTATTAATTAACTAATTAACATGTAATGGATTTTTGCTTGCGCCAAAGCCGACTTTAATGAAAAGTGACGGCTGAGAGACAGGTGTGCTTTCCATTTACGGCATACAGAATTTGATGCTAGCCGTTGCCATTTTGTCGAGTAATGATGTAGCGAGCCAGCAGCGGTGTCGTACATACAAACAGCTCCTTGTTTATAAAGAAACATCAACCAAGTCTGTTTCCTAGTAAACAAGATATTAGCCGTATTCCTCTTTCTCATGTTTCGTTACATGGCGGCAATAAATTCGATGAACCGTTACTTTTTAATTATCGTTTTGCTTGGTTTTTAACGCTCCCGTAATATTTCCTGATCGATTTTATCGGCACTCGCTCCACCTCGACTCCTTTCTTGGAACTGTTTCTGGAAGGAGGTAATTAATTACTAATAGCCTATATAAATTTACTCTCACAGCGCAGAAGTAGTACGTTTCACATCATTTCTAGTCTGACTCATTTGCTGTAAATCGCGTACTAAGCAAAAAGTAAGGGCACTGTGAAGGAAACAGGATGCACTCGTAATTGGGTAGCAGAACCTTCATCGTCTCGAAGTGGTAAAAAAGAAAGCAAAATAAGATTCCGGAGGCCAGTCTCACGGATGTTGAGAATGTGCTGTTGTGCGAAATCCTTTCAGTATTGCATTGCAGTCAACGTTCACTCAAAATATGTGGAATTAATATTAGCTTATTTGTATCCACGCGCTCATTTTTAAACCATCTTCCTAGCTAAGTTCTTTTTCGGAAGAATCGTGATTTCTGTTCCATTTATCTTTCTTTCTTCTTAAATAATTATGGTGCAGTGGACTTACATTCGAGAAGTACGAGACTCAGGTTCCCATCCGATCATCTTGACTGATGTTTCCTGTCCCTAGGTCACCTGAAAGAGAAAATGGTCTTTTAAAAAAGCCTAAGCCATTTCTTTCACCCGCCCTTGTCGAAATGAGATAGCATTTAGGTTCTAATGACCTAAGTGTGGATGAGGCATTAAATTCGAGTCTTTTTTCTTCCATGCCTTTCACCTTTAAGGTCTTAATTATGTTGTTCCCTTTTGTATCACTCTCCAGACTAGCAATTCATAAACGTTGTAGTACCGCCTCAACTGTCAACTGAGACAGGGTATCATGCTCTTCCATCCGAACTAAACTGTTTATTCAGCCACAGAATGCCCTAACTCACTATTTCCTCCTCGTTTAAGATCACTTGAATCATTTTGATGCATACATTCACTGCCGACAGGTAGTTAATATATTTCAAAACTGAAATAAGGAGTAGCGTTTGTTCTACAGAATCTTACATATTTTGCGATGTAAAATACACGATTCTCGCTGTTTTCTGCCATTAATTCGCTAACCTGGTGTTCTCTAACCATAAGTCTACTGAATTTATTAGACTAATAGAATAGGCGGACGAAAAAAAATCATCTCTTACCCCTTGTGCGATCACTACATTATGGATAAGAAACTGATTCGCAGACTGCGAATCTAAGTTGACGTCAGCTGCACAATTTGTTAGTGAAACGTGGTAATTTCTGTCGGACGAGGACTCGAATCCAGATTCTCCGCTTATCGTGAGACTTCACCTTAATAACTCCGGCTGTCTGTGCATGCTTCGCGGGCCAATCCAAAGCTACGTATGCCGTGAAGTAGCAAGATTTTGTAAAACACAGACACTGTAAACAAACAATTACATTAAATATGGTCACTTACATAACAGTGTAAATAACCATACTGGCTTCTTTGTTGCGGCTATCAAATGTGGTGATATTGTTTTGAGATACTAGAAACAGTCCCATAAAATGGTCGCTCTTTCTATGTGTGACACCATTTGTAATGTTATTTGTTTCCTGATTGCTTGTGGCCAGATGCAGCAGAGAAACAAGTCGGCATTTTGATACAGTAACATGAGATTCATTGAACAGGATTTCATGAGTGTAAGTGCAGATGGTGTGATCATTGGTAACTTAAAATATTTATCATTTCAGTGTGTTCGTTTCTTTTCTGCACCTAACACTCTTCCCACAAACATAATTCCATATCTGATGTTTTCCTGCATGGACGTAACTGCACCAGTCAGTGAACCACACCTGTTAGTGTAGACCAAATATTTTGCGTCCGTAGTTCAGCACCTGACCTCATGTTCTAGAGAAAATTAGAATTAATGGCTTGCTGTTGCCACATATACTTGTAGGTACTGACCAACTTAAAATAATATTACTCCTAACAGCTACCATTGTTAGTGTGCAAATGGAGTTAACACTGATGTAATGTTCAGCGCACTGTCGTCTGTCGTCCGTCCCCAATAAAAATATGTGCACTTGTACCCCCAACACTCTGTATAATCACATAATCTGCAGAGCATGTCTTTTGATCCGTCTGTAATACACGGACATTCATGAAAAATAGCTGCTTACACCTAACATTATGTCACAATTCTTTTATGTTATTTTCAACATAACCGGCAACTTCTTTCCATTACGTTCAACATATATTTGTAGTTAAACAATCTTCTTTTCTGTCTATATTTTCTCCTGGTCTAGGTCACTTTGCTTGCATTAAACCTTTTTCTTATTTTTAAATACTGAAGTAGTATAACAGATAACTGTTTGTAAAAAAAAGAAAACAGTTCCACTAAAACATCTTGAATTAGATCTTCTTCTTTTTCTTGTATTGGCCATCTACGGACCATACTAGATCAACTGCACTTTTCCTTTTCCTTGCTCCTAACTTGAGCGCAGTATTCCCGTGATCGTTCCATGTATTGTTCCTTCCTGTCAACTCCACATTCCACGTTTTTGGTTTTGGATTTCTTGGAAACCGAGGCGTTCTTCGAGTTCATTCAGTTGTAAAATGCGTCTATATATATCCTCCAACCATAACCCCTCACCTTGCAGATTTTTTCGACGTCGGTGAGCCATGCTTACCTACTTTTCCTGATAAAGAAAGCAGTGGAAGTTCGGTATGATCAGCCTTGTTAAATTCATACTTTCATTGTGGCATAGAAAACAATCTCCATCTTGCGAACGATGTATACGGTTCCTGGTTATGAGGCCCCATGAATTCACGATTTTCTTCAATTGGGCCTAGAATTTTATTCAATACCTGTCTTACTCTTATTCCTAATTTCTCGATTATACCTTTTCTATTCTTAGCAAGGAACTCTGCAGTTTATAGTGTCTCCGGTCGTACTACTATGTACTAATGTCATGTCTTTGTATTAACTGATATTGATCTATCTTGTAGGTAGTTTTGCCGGCCGCAGTGGTCTCGCGGTTCTAGGCGCGCAGTCCAGAACCGTGCGACTGCTACGGTCGCAGGTTCGAATCCTGCCTCGGGCATGGATGTGTGTGACGTCCTTAGGTTAGTTAGGTTTAAGTAGTTCTAAGTTCTACGGGACTAATGACCACAGCAGTTGAGTCCCATAGTGCTCAGAGCCATTTGAACCATTTTTTCTTTGTAGGAAGTTTTGCTAGTTGATGTTCCGTTTTCATGTTTATGGTCGCTGATGGACAAGCTTCTTTCTTAGAAGTGTTTGTTTCTATTCAATCTCTCGGGGGTGGGTGTTTAACTTACTCACCCATTTACTTTCCCCTTTTTTCTACCTCCAGCATGGGTGGTAACATACAATTTGTAATAAATTCATTTTCCTTGAAGGAAATCTGTAGTCTCGCCTTTGTTGCTTGCATCTTTATTCATTTGTTCCGCAGCTGTATGAAGCGAATCAGGATAAACTGGAAGTTAATTTACAAAACCCAGACAGTCATTCTTGACTCGATTTTCATTTCAGGGTTAGTAATAACAATAATAACTACAATAATTCTAATTATAATAATACGTGCATAAAATGGGCTATTGTAGCTTCTACGGTTGTTTTTTCCCTTCGTACAATACCAAATGTAAAATTTTATAGTGTTAGTTTGAGTAATGTATTCTCTTAAAATTTCACAATTTTCTCGGGTTTCGAGCGATCATTGATCATTTACGAGGGCATATGAACGTCTTGTACATGCAGAAACTGTTACTTGTTACTGACAGTATACAAACCCGCATATTCAGTAGTCTTGTGCATATACAAAGTGAGTCACGTAAGACGTAACATCCCTTTTATTTTATGAAACGAAATTTTCTATAAATGTTACAGCGTCGAGGGGCACATATGTTTTTATTTGGTTAATTTTTTGCGCTGGTATGAACTGCGATATTGAAGCAAGTAATATTTTTTTTTAAATTGATTGTTTTAAATGGAGCCGTAAACTTTTTATAACTGGATTCGATAATTCTTGAGAAAACAATTACAGTAGTATAGCAGTTGTCAATGTTGACATTGAAACCTGTCGTAAGAAATTCGAGAAATATCCTAGAATTTGAAAGCACAGTGGCCGGAAACGGCATTTGTGGTGCAAATGACGCGCGGAGTGGCCGCGTGGTTCGAGGCGTCATGTCACTGATTGCGGTCCGTCTACCGCCGGTGACTCGAATCCTCCCACAGGGATGGGTGTATGTGTTGTTCTTAGCATAACTTAGTTTAAGTAGTGTATACGTCTAGCGGTCGATGACCTCAGCAGTTTGGTCCCTTAGGAATTCACACACTTTTTTTTGTTGTTGTTGTTTTTTCTTTTTTTGTTTGTTTTGTTTTGCAAACACTGCTAATCAGGGGCCTCGGAAGAGTCTCCGCAGTTGTATACCGTAAGGTAGACCTGCGCGACGTGAATAAAGCTTTATTTCCCTTTGAACCAACTTACGACCCATATGCAGGTTCACCTACGAATGTTGTGTATGGAAATACGACATAGGCTAGAATTTAGCATATCAAGGCTTAGAAAAACTATTCCACATTTGCGTATCATCCTAGATTCACCTGAGCTGAGACAGAGAATTCAAATGTCCATGCGTCAGAAGTAAAGAGGTCTTCTACGACGTAAAAAGCAAATACTGTATTAAATACCTAAATGGTAGATGCAATATTTAAACTATCTTTTCCTGTACGTGTTTGTGTGCTTCTTAGAAATAAATACATGCTGTCGGACAGCTGTCTCTACCTACACTGCTGTAAATTATATCATATGGGATACATTCATTGAACTAAACATTTTACTGAAAATAGTTAGGTGACCACGCCAATTGCAAAAGAAGTATTCTTCTTAACGACATGTCGTTTCATACTGAACGTAAGCGCGTAATGCCAATGTTGGCCGGCCGGTGTGGCAGTGCGGTTCTCGGCGCTTCAGTCTGGAACCGCGTGACCGCTACGGTCGCAGGTTCGAATCCTGCCTCGGGCATGAATGTGTGTGATGTCCTTAGGTTAGTTAGGTTTAAGTAGTTCTTAGTTCTAGGGGACTGATGACCACAGATGTTAAGGCCCATAGTGCTCAGAGCCATTTGAACCACTTGAATGCAAATGTTGGCAGTCACGTGCAATACACAATGTTTACTTATTTGACACTGCAGTGCAATCACGTATACATGTAAATGAAATAAGCACTTTATTAACAATGATTTTGTAACCACCCAAATCACATAACATAAATTTAGTCTTCCAAAGAAATAACTTTATCCTTTATTTAAGCAGGTGTTCAATCTGCTGACTGTGGACTGAAAGGAGCGTTTGCAGTGGCCGTCCGAAAGAACGATGAACAGATGTAATTATAATGGATGATATGGTAAAGCATGCACTGACGTTTCGACGACGTACATCATTAGGCGTAGTTGGCGCTTCGTCATAGATTGCATTTTGAGTGGTCTCCAAGGAAAAAACCAAGGGGAGTCCAATCGGAGGGTCTCGTAGTCCATTTGACAACAAAATTTCGTGCTATCCAACGCCCAGGAGGAAAGTTCTCTACCAGTATTTGCGTTGCAACATGGGACGAGTGAGCTGGGCAACCGTAGTGTTGCAGCCACATAGCCAGTGGTGTCTCTTCTGGCAGAATGTTCGTCAGAATGTGTGGGTACGAATATCAGTTTAGAACACCTGAGACCAAGTAAGGTGTCAAAATGTAATTTTCTAAGTTGCCGCACCACGTATTTACGTTCCACGGCCGCTGATGTCGCACCTAACGAAGCGAGTGTGGATTCTACGCTGCCCAGTAGTGCCTGTTATGCAAATTAACATTAGCGTGGTTAGTAAACATTGCTTCATCGGTAAAGCGCACACAGTGAAAAAACTTAGGATCCCCTCTCAGTTGGTGAACGGCAAACCAACACAATTCTGTACGACGTTCGAAATCACGGTGGTCGGTGGTCGAGTACCTGATGTAGTGACAGACGATGGGGAAAGGAATTCTGCCGACGCAGCATGCAAATGATCTTCGTCTGGCTGATTCCACATTCCTTGGCAGTGCGTCTCGTACCACAGTGCGGCTTCATTAGCGTCGGAGCCAAGACAGCTCCCTCGACTTCTCTGTCAGTTGCAGTCTTCTGCCTTAACTTCCTTTTATTGTTCAAGCAGCCCGTCCGCGCTAGCGTCTTAATAAATTCGTGAATTTCCTGGCGCGTTGCATATTCTCTAGCCCGGTAGGTAGTCCTATACCGTTGTAACATTATTTGGAAATTCTTTTACATTCACCATGTAAAATAGCACATCCAATTTCTCGTTGGCTTACATGTGTGCTCCCAACGAGTACTGAAGCAGAAATGAGAAGCCTGCACTCCAGACAAGTAAACAGGCAAATGTGTTGACATTATGACACAGCGTAACACGAGAGCCCTGCTTCGCGGTGTTTGCACCGCTAATGAGGATTCAGGCTACCACGCTCTCACATTCTAGGATAATTCTCGAATTTTTGCGACAGGTTTCAAGGTCAACATTGCGAAACGTTATGTCACTGCAATCGTCTCCTCATGAGCTATCGAATGCGGTTATACACTCCTGGAAACTGAAATAAGAACACCGTGAATTCATTGTCCCAGGAAGGGGAAACTTTATTGTCACATTCCTGGGGTCAGATACATCACATGATCACACTGACAGAACCACAGGCACATGGACACAGGCAACAGAGCATGCACAATGTCGGCACTAGTATAGTGTATATCCACCTTTCGCAGCAATGCAGGCTGCTATTCTCCCATGGAGACGATCGTAGAGATGCTGGATGTAGTCCTGTGGAACGGCTTGCCATGCCATTGCGGCCGCGGTGGTCTCGCGGTTCTAGTCCCGCAGTCCGGAACCGTGCGACTGCTAAGGTCGCAGGTTCGTATCCAGCCTCGGGCATGGATGTGTGTGATGTCCTTAGGTTAGTTAGGTTTACGTAGTTCTAAGTTCTAGGGGACTAATGACCACAGCAGTTGAGTCCCATAGTGCTCAGAGCCATTTGAACCATTTTTTTGCCATGCCATTTCCACCTGACGCCTCAGTTGGACCAGCGTTCGTGCTGGACGTGCAGACCGCGTGAGACGACGCTTCATCCAGTCCCAAACATGCTCAATGGGGGACAGATCCGGAGATCTTGCTGGCCAGGGTAGTTGACTTACACCTTCTAGAGCACGTTGGGTGGCACGGGATACATGCGGACGTGCATTGTCCTGTTGGAACAGCAAGTTCCCTTGCCGGTCTAGGAATGGTAGAACGATGGGTTCGATGACGGTTTGAATGTACCGTGCACTATTCAGTGTCCCCTCGACGATCACCAGAGGTGTACGGCTGAAGACGACACGTCCCCATTCGTCCCTCCATTCACGCCTGTCGCGACACATCTGGAGGCGGGCTGCACGATGTTGGGGCGTGAGCGGAAGACGGCCTAACGGTGTGCGGGACCTTAGCCCAGCCTCATGGAGACGGTTGCGAATGGTCCTCGCCAATACCCCAGGAGCAACAGTGTCCCTAATTTGCTGGGAAGTGGCG
The DNA here is from genome assembly GCF_023897955.1 of Schistocerca gregaria. Lineage (NCBI taxonomy): Eukaryota > Metazoa > Arthropoda > Insecta > Orthoptera > Acrididae > Schistocerca > Schistocerca gregaria. The sequence continues at coordinate 240,956,345 of NC_064927.1, read as the reverse complement.
GTGCGGTCCCCTACGGCACTGCGTAGGATCCTACGGTCTTGGCGTGCATCCGTGCGTCGCTGCGGTCCGGTCCCAGGTCGACGGGCACGTGCACCTTCCGCCGACCACTGGCGACAACATCGATGTACTGTGGAGACCTCATTCCCCACGTGTTGAGCAATTCGGCGTTACGTCCACCCGGCCTCCCGCATGCCCACTATACGCCCTCGCTCAAAGTCCGTCAACTGCACATACGGTTCACGTCCACGCTTTCGCGGCATGCTACCAGTGTTTAAGACTGCGATGGAGCTCCGTATGCCACGGCAAACTGGCTTACACTGACGGCGACGGTGCACAAACGCTGCGCAGCTAGCGCCATTCGACGGCCAACACCGCGGTTCCTGGTGTGTCCGCTGTGCCGTACGTGTGATCATTGCTTGTACAGCCCTCTCGCAGTGTCCGGAGCTAGTATGGTGGGTCTGACACACCGGTGTCAATGTGTTCTTTTTTCCATTTCCAGGAGTGTAGAAAGTATTCGGTTCCATTAAAAAAAAGTACTTGCTTCGACATCTCTGTTGATTCCAGAGCTAAAAACATTCACCAAACAAAAAAACACTTGCCCCTCGGTGCTCTACACCACGTTTCGATATGTGTAAACATTTACAAAACGAAGCAGGTGTTACGTCTCACGTTCCAAACGCTCTATACAGGGTGTTCCAAAAAGGTACGGCCAAACTTTCAGGAAACATTCCTCACACACAAATAAAGAAAATATGTTATGTGGACATGTATCCGCAAACGCTTAATTTCCATGTTGGAGCTCATTTTAGTTTCGTAGTTCACCTGCGCTCAATGGAGCACGTTATCATGATTTCATACGGGATACTCTACCTGTGCTGCTAGAACATGTGCCTGTACACGTACGACACAACAAGTGGTTCATGCACGATGGAGCTCCTGCACATTTCAGTCGAGGCGTTCGTACGCTTCTCAACAACAGATTGGGTGACCGATGGATTGGTAGAGGCGTACCATTTCCATGGCCTCCACGCTCTCCTGACCTCAACCCTCTTGACTTTCATTTATGGGGGCATTTGAAAGCTCTTGTCTACGCAAACCCGGTGCCAAATGTAGAGACTCTTCGTGCTCGTATTGTGGACGGCCGTGATACAATACGCCATTCTCCAGGGCTGCATCAGCGCATCAGGGATTCCATGCGGCGGAGGGTGGATGCATGTATCCTCGCTAACGGAAGACATTTTGAACATTTCCTGTAACAAAGTGTTTGAAGTCACGCTGGTACGTTCTGTTGTTGTGTGTTTCCATTCCATGATTAACGTGTTTTGAAGAGAAGTAATAAAATGAGCTCTAACATGGAAAGTAAGCGTTTCCGGACACATGTCCACATAACATATTTTCTTTCTTTGTGTGTGAGGAATGTTTCCCGAAAGTTTGGCAGTACCTTTTTGTAACACCCTGTAGTCACAAATTCCTAGTTATATCAGTATTTGCAAAGCATCTGTAGAAGAGAGAATTTCAGAATTTGAAAGATTAAGATTTATATTTCATCGAAAATATACCAAATTATGAAAGCTCCAGGACTGCATTATGTGAAGCAGATAAGGGAAGCAATTGAGACGACCACAACCCTGGCACTAGTTCGGAGGTTCAGGTAAGCGAAAACACTTTGAAATTAACTGAAGGTAATAGCTTCTTGATAACCGACGATGGCTCTGTTCCTGACAAAATAATTTTGATAAGGTATCACCTATTTTATCTGCTTTTCTCCCAAACAAAAGTCAAAGTATACACAAAAGACTTCTTCTGGGTTGAGAAATAAGATGCCTTGGTGGCCACCGAAAACTGTGGTGCTAGACTTTGAGATGGCTACAAATGAAACTATGAAATCTGTGTACCTCGAAACATGTCTTTAGAGTAGCAGTTTACACTTCAACCAATATGTGCGAAAGAAAATGAACAAAACTGGCATTAATGGAGGAATGCAGGAATGAGAAGAAGTCCGGTTGTTTTGTCGCAAGTGTGCTGCGATAGGATGTTGTCGACTAGTGTTGACTGTGCGTGGGTGGTAAAAATACAGCAAATTCCCAGTCAGAACAGGTCAAGAAGTTTGCAGACTATGTGGTTAGCTGAGTTTAGTTATTTGGGGAGCAAAATAACTGATGATGGTTGAAGTAGAGAGGATGTAAAATGTAGATTGGCAATAGCAAGGAAAGCATTTCTAAAGAAGAGAAATTTGTTAACATCGAGTACAGGTTTAAGTGTCAGGAAGTCTTTTCTGAAAATATTTGTATTGAATAGGATTGGGCACAAGAAAAGCTTGTGGCACAACTTGACTGGAAGAAGGGATCGGTTGGTAGGACATGTTCTGAGGCATCAAGGGATCAACAGTTTAGTATTGAACTTATACAACAGTTTTCTAGAAGGCTGCGCTCGCATCGTGTCAGCTGATTTGTGTCTCGGACAAATCCTAATGTCACAAGCAGAGTACAAGTGAGAATAATTATCGAATATATCAAGTTGTAGAGACGTGTGATATTGAAGTCATGAACACGTGTCTTTTCTCTAGATGCCACTATCACGTTATGCTTGAGTATTTTTCAAAATTTTTCATTTCACCGTGAAGTTATCAAAACTTTCCTTTGCGTTTTCGTGAGACAGTTCAACAATCGCTAACTTCAAAGTGAACGCAAATTTAAACAATTAAAGTTGGATATTAACTAAGTGTGACTGGATCTAAGCTACATTGTGGTGATCCATATTTTCGATGCAATATAGACCTCTTAACGCCATGAGATAGTCGTATATAAAATTTAAGCTTTCATTTACGCTAAGAAACTAGATTACATTAAAGTTCGTATAAACTGCATGACCTGAAATCTTTGGGATTTGTGCCCCCTCTGTTAACACCTGTCTTTGATCCTATGCGATACCATTTAAAAATAAATAGTTAAGTTTTACAAACTATACTTGCTAAAGGAATCAAAATAGCATATCTCATGGATGTGGTTTCTAAGATGATGTGAACCATGACACAGCCGAAAATAAGTTTGGTGAGTGCGTATGGAATGTAGTTACAACGAAAACACTGCCACAGTACTTGCACAAACAAAAAATACTTGGTTTGCTTGTATTGCTGACAGTCTTCCAAATCGTATAAATGCAAAGAAGAAGGCAGAAAGCGACGATTAGTGTTTAAAGTTCAGTCGACGGCGAGGTCACTACGAATTGCAATAAACTGACGATGCTAGGAATTGAATTTTGCGTAGTGAGTTATCTGTACAGTGCCAGGCGGGTGCCGCAAGCTACCGATACTGTTTACGGATCCAGTCCGCTGTGTATGTACTCAAAACGTAAAAATGAAGAAGGCCAAAACAACTGGTGAAGAAAAGAATTTCACAAGCAGCAGCGGAACCTAATGTGGCTGGCCCAAAATATGTACCATATAGTGTATCAGCAAGTCACAATAACTAGGGTGATACACCAACAATAACAATTAAAATTTGTAAGATAGCGGTACAAATAGCACCTTACGATCAAGAAAAGACTGGCTGACACAGGAAATGGAGAATTCATTGCTGCTAAATAATAAAAAACAGCAGAAGCAGGCAGCCTTGTTGAGAAGTGCTTACCTAGCAGAAAACTTGTATCTGCCCACAATTCGTTCTCACTGCTATTCGGAGACTTGGAAGTACTTAATTCTATCGGAGCGTTGGCGTCAGCCACTTTCCATGTACCCTTACCTTTGGTGGACTCCACACGAGAGAAATAACAAACAGGTGGAGTGGTACGTTGTCTTGGAATTGGTACCGGCGATGGAACTCGTTTCTCGGAGTTTCTGAAATCTATATTTCTGCTAAATTGCGAAACATTTGTGCATTTTATTACCACCAAAGTATTAAACGTGCCGACATTTTAACACTGTGCGTGTGCTCTGCTGAAAACACTATTAATGTGAATGTCAACAAAAAAAAAGTTTTACCTAACTGTATGTTTTATTGGAGTGTCCGTATTCATGACTATCTTGTGACAGTATGTAATTGTTGTATTTTAAGGCAGGTTTCTACCGCTATGTGTCGGCTTTTGCGCACAGGGAACAACGCAGGTAAAAGTATATGTACTGTGTAAACATACGCTTCTCACCAATGCCACAGGAGTTTAGAAGATAGAATACAATTTCAGGGTGTGGAAGGAGATCGGCTGCGTTTCTTTTAAGTGAACTCTCCCGGCATTTGCCTTAAGCAGTTTTAAGATACCACGGAAACCCTGTAATTGGATGAGCGGATAGAAATTTTAAGCGGCGTCCTCCTGAATGTGTGTCCAGTGTTCTAACACTGCTTCAACTCGCTCGGTGTCACAAAGAAGCAGCTTCAGTTAGGTAGTGAGTATAACGCCTGCACTGCCTACCAACGGAACCTTGTAGTGCAGCGTCTCGAGAATACTTCTCTAATGAAATATAACGTACGTTATGCTTATGTGTGACGATATGAGCGAGAGAGAGTAAAATCCGGTTGGTATTAATCGAACAAACTGAAATTATGGAGAAACTTCCATAACAGGCTGGATGGTGAAATCACAATATTATTCCTCTCTGAGGGAATTTAACTCAGAAGAACTAAGAAGCCTGGCAGTAGACCAGCTTCATTGGATACTGTTCCTAGCAAAAGCTGCAAATAAAAGTTTGTAAGAGAGACGCTAATTCTTGTGATTGCAAGACGACCAAGTATTATGACTTTGCTGGCAGGATAAAATACTTGAAGTTTCCGTTCTTTGCTGTTTGCACAATGACTGTGTTGGATCAAATGCGTGGAAAAGCTATCATGGCTGTCAAATTTTGTCAATATAAAACTTGACATGCCTACGAAGAAAGGAGAGGTGGTTCCATATTTAAGGTGACCCTTCTGTGCGTCACCTCACGTGTACATCTGCTGTGGTATCTGTTATTTGTTGCAGGCTGATGCAAAGTGTGAATCAGCATTGATGAAAACACTGTGAGGAAACCTTTCAGAAACGATAAAGTCTAAGCCAGATGTAGCCTACAGAAACTTCAGAGCATGAGATCCACCATTTTTCTTGGTAGTCATGCCACAGAAAGGATTTTCATATAAAATTTTGCAACCGGCTTTCAGATTGGCTCATAATGTTTATATCTGTAGAATGTGTGCTTTCCCGCATGTGTTCATGTGTAAGGTCCTTGATTCTGAGATTCAAAATCCTGTCATGGCGTCGCTGAGATTTATTGCCTTCCTCCCCTGCCTTGGCTTCACTGGTTAACCAGAACCAAATCCGTAGGAGTAGGGATTTCTTCAACATAATAACACTATGATTACCGGTTGAAACTCACTAAGCCTATTGCAATTCCCCGGCAAGGTTCCTACATGGACAGAAACATCAAGTTTCAGAAGGTTAAGAGTGAGAACACTTGCGGACGGACGAATTAAGATTACGGTGTGACGAGACTTGTTGTTATACAGAAATATTTCTATACTTTAGTGTTGAGTAGGAGGGAGGACTGGGTATAAGAAAGGTAAGAATGAGGCAGTCACCGAATCAAAGTGGACGCAATGCTAGTTAAGTCTCATCAGAGGTGAGTGTTACAGCTCTAAAGTTAACAATCAACTAGCTGCTTCCATTATGCACTTTGACGATTCTACTAGTGTCAAAGGTATTTTGATGGGTTTTTTCTTTAAATCACTAACCATCTTGGAGTCACTGACAGCGACCGCGATTTTTCACATGATTATGCTTTTACTATACTCATCCACCTGTGCCAAAGTTAGATTTCATAATTATAATCTCCTATCCATTTATTATATTTTCACTTACTTATCTTAGTGGGTAGCTTATATGCTGATGCTTTATGGTAATAAAACAATTTGATAATGTGACTGATTGTTTCTGTTGTAGATAGATGAGGCCCTTGACTAATGTTTCAGTGTTTGGTGTGATACTCATATTTCCATGGACAACCTCTAGTAATAATCATTCAGTAAGACGTTATTGTTTGGCACTTGTATTTCATTAGAAGTTGCACGACCTTATGCACAGCTTGTCTTCTCTGTAAGTCACCAGTGATCGAAGTTACAGCATCTTAGGTACAATTAGATCAACATGCACTTTACACAGTCACAGACAGTGTCATGATTTAGAAGAAGTCATTTCCACGAAACAGCTAGGAGCAGCACAACAGCCAAGCCATCCATCCATCAGGAGCAGTCACTATAGTGACATTTCGATGCTGGTGCAGTAAGTGCTATGAGAAATCTGTAGCCATTCGAGGGAGGACAACCGGGTTTCCGGTAATTTCTCAGCAAGAGTTATTAACTTAAGCAACATGCGATATTTTCTCTGTCAAAATACGGGAAGGAACAAAATGCTGCGTCACACTTGTCTCCTATTGTGGTTAAAGTATTTGATTATGGATTGATGGAACTAGTTGCAGTTGGAGCGGTTGTTTATGACATTAAAAGGTAGAACTCAGGAAGCGGGATTTGCTGAAAGGATTAACAGACAGAGTTGTGGGTGTACTTGTTATTGTGCATCTTGCATATTGTGCATCTAGGACTTGACGAGAACTTTTTTCTTGCAAAGAGATTTGATTTCAGCTTTTAATCAAAGTAAGTTCACCATGTGTTTTCGCTATTTTGACAGATACGATCTGACTCGCTGTTTTACCTTATAAAGTTTAGATCAAAGTTTTCAGAAAGAGTTTTAATGGCCATCGGTTCGTATGTTTAGTCATACGTAAAGCGAGTGTGTGTGTGACCAGTATCTGGCAGTCACAATGGATGCAGTAAGAGGAATACCAACTTGAAGGCCGTACACATTGTTGCAGTAAGTAATAGAATTCGTTATTCGATACAAGTCGCCAACATCACATTACGGAAATAAGCGAGTAACTTCCATGTGCGGTGCTGAAGATGATCCTGAAAAGGTTCGAAAACTAACTCTTAGGAAAAAGCAAATATTTCAAATAGTGACTGGTTACAGTTTTCTGTATTGACATGCAGTGCTCAGTCACAGGTTCTAGAACATCCCTAAAGGATAAGCTTAATTTAAAGGAACAGTGATAGTCGATCCAGCCCTCAGATACATAATAAATAAGGGGATTGCTTGCGAAAAACAGAAAATCTTGGTTGCGGTCCCGATATGGCACAATTTTTCAGTTTTCACCATATATCCAGCTTATTTCATAATCAAGTGCGTTTTGCAGAGCTAGTGGTCATTACACTTGATGTGGCAACATGGGAGACATCGCAAAATTGATTGACGCTGGTGGCAAGCGAACGCAGGCGTTCTTAAGACGGCCCCTGTACGTCTTAACGATCCTACCAGCCACTCAGCTCTCGCCTCGGAGGAGCCGACACCTTTCATCGGACCGCTTCCGCCCCCGCCACCTTCCAGAGCCGCGCTGTGACGGACTTACTGGCGGCGCTCGGCGATAAGGCGCCACTCACCGGCGGTATGCCCGGCTATTAGGACGGCGTCCCTCTTCCTGGCCGTGATTTCCGCCCTTATCTGCGGGTCCTCCCTAAACAAAGGCAACGCCAGGTGAGGCGCTAATCTCCCTGCCGACCGCGGGAAAAGTGAACCTGTGTTGCGGCCAGAGGCGGGTGGCTATCAGGTGCGGTAGGGATGGATAGGAGGGGGGATATTAATAGCCGGCGTGAGTTATCGGCTCGGCGCGCCGCAGCCTAATGGAAGCAATAAATCCGCGGCGGCTCCCTTTCAAGCTGGGAGGTCACGGCCCATCTCGGCCACACCGCCGTATCGTCCTCGCCGCCGCCGCCGCCGCCGCCGCCGTCGCTGCGACAGGGCTCGAGCCTCCGCCCCCGGGCGTCCCTAGTTTTTTCCTGCACGGCTTTTAGTGCTGCTACACGGGACGTCGGGAACCCGACCGTCGACTCCGCTCTTCCTGTCGCCGGCCCTTTACGACTGACGAGCGCCGCCTCACTGCCTGTACACGGAAGGCAGGCGGAACTCTGTGGCTACCTTGTATCACAGAAGCCGTGCCAGCCGTAGGGCGAGGCCAAAAGTAATTCTTGTCTCCATGTGTTCAGTTTAATCTCAACTGCCAGACAACCACTTTCAAGTAGTCAACACTTACGGTCGACAAACCAGTGCCGCAGAACACGCGACGTCTCACTAACCCTACGGCTTAGTCTTGGAAGACAAGACTCAAGAAAGGCAAACGTAGATTTACAGCTACTGTATACTTCCGAGAAATGTTTTTCGTAGGAATATTGCAGTATGAGGACGTCTGACTACTGTGTTTTGCACACATATGTATTTCACGTGATTTTTCAATTAATGACGACGATGTAGCTATACAGGGTGATTCGCATAAGACGTAACACACCCATTATTCCGGGGGCGATTGCACGTATCGACAAGCGGTGTTCGGCGAATCATAGCCGTCTATGGGGCACATACTTTGGTACATGCCCAATAATCACAACGTATATATTGACCGAGATAATGAGGCAAGTACATGTTATTTAAATGGGACTCTACACTTTTTTACCATCATTCGAACGATCTGGAAAAGACACGTATAGTGATGTAACTCATGTTACTATTGTGATACAAACTTCCCTTAAAAGACGCTGGGAAATACTGTATGATTGAAGGTCGAGGCGGTCGGAAGCGGCTGCAGGCCGTAAACAAGCCTCTCTGCAACATGCACGGTCTGCGCTAAGTAGGTAGATCCTCATCCGTCCTCTTTAAAGCAAAGTTTGAATCACAATAGCAACATGCGTTACATCAATATACGTGTCTTTTCCAGAGCGTTCGAATGATGGAAAAAAGTATAGCGCCCCATCTAAAAAAACATGTACGTGACTCATTATCTCGGACAATATAAATGTTGTGATTATTGTGCATGTACCAACGTATGTGCCCCATAGTTCGCTATGATTCGCCGAAAACCGCATGCCGATACGTGCAATCGCCCCCGGAATAAATGGGGTGTTACGTCTTACGTGACTCACCCTGTATATCTTGTGAGACACACTTGTGTATGAGCAATGCCTGAAACCAGTAATGTGAAAAATAAAAAAATAAAAATAAAAAAAATGCATAGTCTGGTGGGAAGACGTCGTTCTTCAAATATTTTGAGGATGTAGGGCCCATGCAGAAGAAAATGATCAAAGTTATCTAAACCTTTTACAGATGTCAGACTGAAGCTATAATAGTCGTAGAGAATCGGTGACTGAGAAGGACAGAAGACCAGGTTGTATCCCAGCGTCGCCGGGAAACGTCAGCGAATGTTTTGACGATGGCTGGTTCAAATGGCTCTGAGCACTATGGGACTTAACTTCTAAGGTAATCAGTCCCCCAGAACTTAGAACTACATAGACCTAACTAACCTAAGGACATCACACACATCCATGCCCGAGGCACGATTCGAACCTGAGACAGTAGCGGTCGCGCGGTTCCAGACGGTAGCGCCTAGAACCGCTGTATTTGAATGATCTAGGGGAAAGGGTCAGAAGCTCTGAAAGACTGTTTGCAGATGATGTAATTATCTGTAAGAAAGTACCAACGCCGGAAGACAGTATCGATTTGTAGAGTGATCTATAGAGAACTGATGAATGGTGGTGGTTATGTCAGTGGGCTCTGAATGTAAATAAATGTAGTATATATCCCACATCGAGAGCAAAAGAAATCCAAGATTGTGTGTTACACTACTGATGATGAAAATGAAATAAAATAATCGTGTGGCATCGATGAGCGGACGCCGCCGGGTTATAAGCCTTATTTCGGGCGACGCCGCCATATTGGGCGACTCGCGTGCTAATGATGATGGAATATTGAAGAGAACGCAACAACCAGTGCACGAGCGGAGAAAATCTCCAAACCGGCATGGAATCGAACCCGGGACCGCTGCATGGTGGGCAAAAATGCTACCACTTTCTTCTTTTTTTTTGGTTGATCTCATTTTGTTCGTTATTGTTAGCTGAATTTGTTCGGGGCGGACATACCATGACACCCGTCTAAGTTCATCGTTGATCTAATCACTCGGTTTTTTTCAATTACAGAGGGCAACCATCCCTCTGACCGAACACGCTGAGCTACCGTGCCTGCGGCACTCAGCTCAGCAGATGGACACTGTTCGTGAGAAATTTCTCTAAATACCATCTACAATAAGGTATCTAGTAGTAAGTGTACTGAGCGACCGTAAGTGGAATGACTAGATAAAAAAGTATTATAAAAGCAAATGACAGGCACAGAGTCATAGGAAGGAACTGAAGAAAATGTAACAGCCACGAAGGAAGTGGGTTACAAAGCGCTTGTTTGAACGATTCTTGATTATTGTTCATCTATATGGGGTCCTTACCAGATAGATATGATGTAAGAGATAGAAAAGATCCAACGAAGAGCGTCTCGATTCGTCACGGGATCCTATAGTTGAGGCGAGAGCGCTACATGGATGCTCAAGATAGTTCGGTGGTAGACATTAAAAGGTAGGTGTTGTGAACCAAGTAGAGGCTTAACATCGAAATTTCGAGCGAGAGCTTTTCAGGATGAGTCAGACAAGATGTTATTTCTTAGCACGTACAGTTCACGAAATGACCACGATGGGAAAACTCTGGAAATTATAGCTGACACAAAGGCGTACGGACCATAACACTTCTCACGCGCAGTTCGCGAGTGCAACCAGGGAGGTGGTCAGTTAGCGATACCAGAAATACCCTGTGCCCCACACCGTCAGGTGAGATAGAGAGCATGACGCAGATATAGATGTCCCTAACAAGGAGTGTTCCCAGTAACGTGATCCATCACGTGAAGAATTTTGATACAAAGACATTGAATCACCCTTCACAGGGTGCTCCAGGAGGAACAGTCAATAACAGAAATATGACAGGAACGATCATTCAGAGAGAAAAAAAGTTGTTAACATCGCCTCTAAAATGCATACCTTAAAGAGTAATGACCAGTTCTTCGTTTTCGAAACTGGGAAATAAAACTGAACTACTACTGCAATCTCTTTGCTTTCCATATTTTGAGAGGTCTTGGTATGGGCCACATCAAGTAAATATGGGCTTTAGAGAACATATTTCTAGGGCTATGAGCACTTGTCCATCTCCTTTATTGTTAATACATCTCTCCTAGTGTGCCCATAGCTCTTAAGATACACATTTCAGTGCCAATGTTTACTGGATTTTCCCTGGTTTTCGTCCACACGTCTGTCTCCTAAAATCTGGAAAGCACAGAAACTGCAGTAAACTACATTTGTTTCAGACTATCGAAGATGAAGAACTGCTCATAGCTCTTAAACAATGCACTGTAGAGACCTTGTTTCCTGTAAGATCCGTGGACATTGACCATTCTTCCTCGGAGGCCCAGTATAAATAATTTTAAGTCTCGAGCCGTTTTTTTCTGTCTGTATATCGAGGGAGGTGGTAAAAATTTATAGGCGATTGTTCAACGAAGACCGCCACCTTCTCAATTATTAACCGCCTTCCAACCATGTGTAAAATTGCTTTACTCACAGCGAGACATCTAATGCAAGCAATCCTAAACACATTGTCCAGTGATCTTCGCTAACTTATAGCTGTGAGTGTGGCGAATTTTGTGACGTAACCAGCCAAATTTTGACGTTTATGGCTCCTGTGTTACGACGCTGTCCTGTTTTTAACTGCCGGAGCTACGTAGCTCTTCTGCTGACAGGCAGCTGTTTGCTGCGCTGTTACATTGTTATTGTTTGATAAAGTTATGTTATGGCGCTCTAATGTTCTTCTCAGGCCACAACGGAAGTGTATAATGACACTGAAAATCTGACGAAGTGCGAGTAGGACTCACACACACTGTGGATGTTTCGTACAAACTTAATTATGTGTATAGATAGCTCATCCATCCTGGGACTCGAGAATCTCTACGATTTTAGCCTGTTATTGATATCGATACTGGCAAGGTACCGATCCTGGGAATTGAAAGACATTCGACACTGTGTTTTTCGTGTGATATAAGTACAAATTAAAATTTTTCTGGTTTTTTCCTTTACTTGTATTGTGAAACCTTTTTTCTTGCCAAATTTTATCGCTCTGGGCCAACAGGAAGCACACTGCTCGTTGTGATAAGTGAGGTTGTGTCTATCAAAACATGAGACATCCATTGCTGCATCTTCTGACTGGATTGTTTTAAAAACAAAATTTTTTTACACCGTCAAGGGACGGGCGACCTTAGTGTATGGTATATATTTCAATGCGATACGCTTATACGCTGCTCATGAAAAGGGGTCTTAACAGACGGACAGACAAATTGACGGGTGACAAATGATCAGAAATAATTGTCTTTTGTGTGTTATAATTAGAAATTAACATTTTTTTCCTTCACTTGTACTACGAAACATTGCTGCCTGTCAAATTTCTAGATTCCGGGTCAACGTAAAGGGCCATATAGATTTTGACCTCTATACTTTAGTCGAAACGTTACCGTGATATTAATGATTAATGGAAAGCACCACAGCTGTATTATTACACATCTATTGTCTTACGGCTGGTTTCGTTCGTTAAAGAACGAACGAAAGCCGGTAGTGACACAATAAATGTTTAATAATGCACCTTAGGTCGTTTTCATAAATTTTTGACATTAGTATAAGCAGTGGTGCTCATGCGAGATTAACACCTCGTTATACACTGACGGAAAAAATTGTAACACCAAAAAATAATTACAGTAAATTTAGGGAGTACATTTGTCTAGTAACATATTTAAGTGATTAAAATTGCAGGATCACAAGTTAATGTAACACGAGATAAGCTATTGCATATATGGAATGTTGATAAATTAATAACCGGTGAAAGCGCCATAACTGCTGAATGCCAGCATGCGAAATTGTACACATTAAGCTGCACGTGTGCCAGATGTCGATTTGTGGGATGGAGTTCCGTGCCTGTTGTACTTGATCGGTCAACATAGTGACGGTTAATTGCTTTCGTGGATGACGCTGGAGTTGTCCGATGACGACCCATATGAGCTCGATTTTAAACAGATCTGGTGATCGAGCAGGCCTACGAAACAAGCCGACACTATGTAGAGCACGTTGGACTACAGCAGAGGTATGTGGGCGAGCGTTAACCTGTTGGAAAACACGGCAACACAACAAGTCGTACGAGCAGACTCAGGTACAACTTTCAGTCTCGGTGCGTCGGTTATCCACGAGCGTACTCCAGCTGTCACGTGAAATATCACCACAGATCATATCTCCCGGCGTAGGTCCGGTGTGTCTAGCACGTAGACAGGCTGGTCGAAGGAACTTCACTGGCCTCCTCCGAATCAATGCACGACCGTCACTGACACCGAGACACAATCAGTTTTCATAAGAAAACACGACAGACCTCCACCCTGCCCTCCACTGAGCTCTCGCTTCCCGCCAGTGAAGGCGCAGATGGCGGTGGTTAGGGGGTCGTTGGAATGCGAGCTACACGGCGTCTAGCTCGGAGCTGTCTTTGCAGTAAGTTGTAACAGTTCGATGCGACACTGTAGTGCCAAATACTGCTCAGGTTACTACTGCAGGCGCAGTACGAAGCGCCAGAGCCCGGAACCCGGTCTTCTTGGGGCCGTACGTTCTCGTGACCACCACTGCCAGCAGTCATGTACATTGACCAAATTCCTGCCAAGTCCTCATGCTGTATCGCAGAAGGAACATCCAGCCTCTACAAAGTCCTGTTACACGACCTCGTTTAAGCTCAGTGAGATGTTGGTGATGACGTCTTTGTCACCTTAAAGCCATTCTTGAATAACCTCAGCCCGCCAGCCTCCTAGCTAGCTAACACTGACGACAGTTACAGCATGTGTTTAAAATCAGACCTGAACCGCATCCTCATAGTGGTCCTACCAGCACCACTCTTACGCGCCTGGTGCGAAACATTAATAGATATCATCTTTGAGATGTAGGAACACGAGTACCAACTTTCGTTTATGTCTTACAACTCCTTCTCAGTGCTGCAACTTCTTTCCGTCGGTGTATTTACTCGTTCTGGTCCTTTAAGTGGCCTGTCTTTGCTGCCTCGAACAGTATGTAGGAGCAGCACTACGATGTAAAAGCCAGCTTGGAGTACTGAAAAGTAATACAGGGAAATTCTGTGGAGAAAAACATAGGTGCATTCCTTGTAAATCCCAGTTCCACTCAGTGAAATAAATTAACCAGTTTAAGTGATTTGCATCGCCCGAAGGAAGCAGCACAACAGGGCATGTGGCTGGTGAAGGTACAAACGAAAGCGGCGAGCAGAGGACTCTGAGATAAACAAATAATCTCAATAAACATAGATCCGGAAATGAACGTTTTCCCAGAAATGACGTATGTACAAGTGCAATCATGCCAGTGTTACAACACTGTTAATCCTTGCAAACTCATAACATCAAAAATTAGATTTCTTTTACTTTTCTTTTTTTGTTAGAGTATTAGGCATACATTGAGGCAGAAAAATGTGAAAAACAAGTGTCGCATACGTTAGCTGAACATACACAAGTTGGTTTCAATTGGAACCACTGTGCATGGAAATAATGTCGTTATTTTTGGCAGTAATGTAAAATGCAGATAGATACAAGGCTACTTGACAGAGAGCACACTTATACCTGGTTGTTTGAGGTTACTTCATTGTGCTACACGTACACAGTGCCTTGAGGTGCCACGTGGCTGTAGATGCTTTCCTTCTGTTCCATGCTTTTAAACTGGAACAACATTTGTCCATTTTTTCTTTGCTAGTGCTTCTGATGATTTACTTCGACGTCCAAAACATTCTGATTAGTCTGGAGAATTATTTTTAATAGCGTACTATCCCCAAATCGGGAGCTGCAGGGGTAGCCCCGCGTTCTGGTGTGTCTTGTCACGGTCCGCGCGGCCACCTTCTTCGGGGGTTCAAGTCCTCTCTCGGCCATGGGGGTGTATGTGTGTGTTGTCCTTAGCGTAAGTTAGTTTAAGTTACATTACGTAGTGTGTATGCTTAGGGACAGATGACCTCAGCAGTTTGGTCCCATAAGACCTTCCCACAAATTTCAAATTTTCAGTTTCCCCAACTTGAGATCATTATCTTCAGTTAACTCATCATCTTCGGTTTCCACTACTACTGTCGGTGTGTGAGTCGGCATGAGAGGGAAACCCATGCAGCAGTTAGGCCACAATGTCCTCTTCCCTTATTCTACGAAAGCGCATCGTGTGAAACTGCTAATGTAACAACCTGTCACTGCTAGTCATGTTGCCCTTAGAGGTTCAGTGGTTACAAAGGGAACCACTATAATAATTTTGAAAAAATGAATTAGTTTAATTATTAACGCAATTTATAGAATATAAATTGGAACGGGACAGTTTTCTCTACGTTAACAATGTACATAATAGGGTTTAGAGAGATTTTGAAAACAAAGACGGCAGTGAACTGCATACAAAACTGGCTCCTACGGTTGCTTGTCTAACTGCCAAGATGTGAAAAACATGAAGTAGTTGAATCTGCAGCTGCTAGAGGGAAGCACATACTGGAGATGTAAAGAATTGCTATAAATGTAGCAACTGTGCATATGCCACGAAATGAAGAAATCCTGGGAGGCTTCAAACGGAACCACATCGTCTGAAAGGGTTAATGTCTAAGCTATGTTTATACTAAAGCTTCGCTGCTGGCATATCGCATCCGATTAGCTTAGTGCGCTACTTTTGTTAATGTGAAGAGAAGAGAGATCTTGAAGAACCAGCCAAAGCCAGAATTCGGACCGTGCCAGCGATATGCGAGGAGCAGAACTGCTACTTAAACAAGGCCTAATTCCAAGTACCTGTGAAAGGCAACCGCATTATGAACGTGAAGCGTTTGATGTTGTTGCCGAGGCCCCACACGTGATTTCATACTAGGAACTAGCTCACATTTCACTTCCAGTACGGTCGTGGAAATGGTAATTCACGAGAGCTATGACTGCATCACGAAGCTCATCCTCAGAGAAGATAGCGTGGCGGCAGCCTTCACTAGGTCCCATCAGCGCCTGCACGAGACTGGTTCATTTGAACCTAACATACTACATGAAGGTTGACCAAGTACAGAGTCGGCAGCACAATTGGATGGGTCTTTATTCCAATAAATGCACGCAGTACCGTTCACAAGTACCAGAAGGCTTTCTGTATCACAATATGACGGATATCACCGGATGGCAATTGTACCCACACCATCTACAAGGTGTGCAAGTCCTGACCGCGTTATCTTCTGCTAATGACTTCTTACACGATGTGGAAATGACCTGTAATACCCAGTCCACGTTTTATTTAAAGAAAAACCGTGCTTTAGCAGAGTCGGTTTTATGAATATGCACAACACAAATGTTACAATAATTCACATGTTACCATTCAGAAACGATTTCAGAGGGAATTTTCCGTTAATATATTGGTAGGCTGATATTACCACATTTTCTAACTGGTCCAATTACTTGTCGTGTGTACCTTGACTTACCGCAGCACAAGGTAATCGAATATTCTGCAGATATTCCTCATGCTGAATGGATGCATTTGCAATACATGATAGGTGGTGCACACTTTCCTGTGGCTGTTGTGGGACAGATAGCGTAAATCTCCGTTATCACGTGTATTGGCTGCAGCTCGCCAAAACCATAGCCTTCCAGGTCCCCCGACTTTAAAACTTTGGTTTCACACTTTTTTTTGGCGGGATTTTTAAAAACCTTGATGTATTTTAGCCCCGTTGATAGTGTCGGTGAACTCAAAGAACGCATTGTGTATGGGTGTCGAAGCATTCGAAAAAGGCCTGGAATTTTTGAACATGAGATGACGCGCCGAAGCCTACCTTCACGTGAACGGTGGCGGCGTGGAAGATTTGCTGTGACGCATCTTCAAGTGTATATCTGCAGTCTGAATTCTTAGGGACTCTGGTATAAGACGTTCATGAAGTCACTTGTAATATCATGGAAATTGTTGGTTAACGTACCTATATTCATTATGATTATTTGCCTATCCGTTGCCTTCACGCTACATGCTACGTTCTCCATAGGTGTGAACTCATCACCACCTCTGCTTCGTGCTGCGCCCGTTGTTTATTGAGATGTTGTATTTTCACACCTCCACATCTAGTCACATAAAACACTGATTTGAGTAACGAAAGTGGCCAAGAGCCATTTATTTGTCAATGTATAATATTTAACGATGCATTGTAATGATGTATTTTAACCATTTACAAGGAGAAATGGATCCAGTGCCACTGACGCGCCTAATAAACTATAGACTAATTGAACGCGCATGTAAAAACATCGATATTAAAGTCAGATTCTGAAGATATCTGATATTGCCGGACGATATCACTCTCTTTTTATCTCCTTTATAATACGGACGCACCATTACACAGGCGTCATTATTAGACTTCTAATTTGTTAAACCCTACAGATAAATATTGTGATTTTGTTGGATGTGGAAGTAGCATGTGTGAAAAACGCTGAGTGGTTAATGAATGGACATTTCTACGTGATTTCTAAACTTTTCGAAGCACTCAAACTCTGTCATTGTTATTGACGTTTGTTAACATGTTTATGGACTTATGGACTTAACTTCCAAGTTCGTAATTATAGTGTCAATTACTCTAAATTTGTGTTCGTTTAATCATTTACTTTCTATGTGCCAAGGTTTTTTTCCGGAGCTAACCGTGTCTGACATGTCATTGTGCGGACAGAGCAATCGAGGCTGACGTTAACATACTACTTATATTCCCCCCTTGTAATATTCTTCAAACTCAGTTTTAAACTGTCCATTAGTACATTTTCAGTTCGACTGACGACAGGAATTTCTTAGCATACTTTACTTCTCCAATCGCACATCGCTCGCACAAAGCCTCATTGTCCAACAATGGAAGCGGCACTTTCTAAACGGGAAAGGGAGCCACGCAAGTCTACGTTGCTTCCCCCTCTCAATCTGATGCTTAATAATATTAATAATAATAATTTTACCTTACATCAGATTATCTTGGACTTGATTCGCTTCCTAAGGAAACTACATCGAATTCGATCTATTGCTATAAGTGTATCGACCTTTCCACACAACTTAACGCCGGCCGCGGTGGTCTCGCGGTTCTAGGCGCGCAGTCAGGAACTGTGCGACTGCTACGGTCGCGGGTTCGAATCCTGCCTCGGGCATGGATGTGTGTTATGTCCTTAGGTTAGTTAGGTTTAAGTAGTTCTAAGTTCTTGGGGACTGATGACCGCAGCAGTTAAGTCCCATAGTGCTCAGAGCCATTTGAACACAACTTAACGACAGCACCTTCGTCTACACTGATGGTTCTAAGACCGACCGTAGTGTTAGGAGTGCCTTCGTCTTGGTACCGACCATTCTCGGTACAGGTTTCAAGTACACTGCTCAATATTTACAGCAGAGCTCTTCTCCCTCTATCAGGCCACACAGCACTTTCGGCAACACAGGATATTCAGTTGTGTCATATGCTCTGGTTCTCTCAGCACCCTTCTGTGCCTCTGTGTGCTGTACTCAGTCCACCCCTTAGAGCAAAGGATTCAAGAAAGTTTCCATTTACTCGCTGCTGAGGGAGACACTGTGATGTTCATGTGAGTTCCTGGTCAACTCGGTTCGACGGGAAATGAGGCCAATGACGGTGCTGCGAAGGTTGCAGTGCTCCTACCTCGGTCCGCTAACTTTTCCGTCCCTTCGGATGAACTCCGTGTAGTCGCCTGTCGGCAGGTGGTGTCACTTTGGAATCACCACTGGTATTCTCTTCACGAGAACAGGCGCCGGGGAATTAAACCTCGATGTCGCCAGTCTTTGACGGTTCGCCATATCCTGGCCAAATGTCCTTTTTGAACAACGTACTTTCTCATGGATGTTTCCTTTCTGAATTATCGGTTGTTTTAGTCAACAATGTGCGGGATAATGACTACGTTTTACTTTTTATCCGTCTTAGCAAAATGGCGGAAGACATTTAATCTTTGGTTCGGGACCTCCACTGTCTCGACAGCGTATTTTTTGGACTTTCCTCCACGAGAAAATCGTTGTCCTTGGCTCGATTTCTCTCGTCCATTGGGCTTAACGTACAGTCGCTTTTAAGTTATTTTACTTCTTGATGATAGCAGGTTATGACATGGGTGCTTATGACCTTAGGCGTTTTTGCGCACTATAACAAACAAACAAACCATTTCATATAGCAGTGGACGACACCGCATCCAACTGGAAGCAAGGGCTATATATACATTGTGACAAAGTCATAAGGCTACTGTGTCATGTGGAAATTTTTAAAATCATTTTTAAAGCAATGATAGTTTAACGATCCTTTGTAGGGTTTCGTAACTCAAGCGGTAAAAACGGAACCCCTTATAGGATCACTCTATTGTTCCTCTGTACGTCTTCTACCTGTCTGTCTGTCCGACTGTAAAAATCTCTTTTTCTCAGGAACCGGTCGGTGTGTCAAGTTGAAATTTATGTCACATAGCAAAAGCTTACCGACTCTTGGCGGTGTAAAAGCCAGGAGTTTCTAAGTCAAAGCAATCAAAAGATGCGGCCATTTATGTCACATTTTTTGATACTCGCATCTCACTCATCATAAAGCGTAGGATACTTCCCTTTGATCTACACTTCTTAAATTAGCGGAGAAGCAAACATTCACAGTAAAGATAAAGAAAAATCCGAAAACTGTTAATTTGTAATTAAATCACACGATTCTTTTTGTTATGTTATCCGACTGTGTGCATATCCGTTATTAAACCACTTTTAATCACGAAGGTTTGATCGATCTAGTTCTGATTTAAGTCACATACTAGGGTCTATGGTGGCTTGGTGATGTGAAAAAACATAAGCTTCTAAGTCAATGCAGTCAAAAGATACAGCCATTTATGTCACATATTTCGTTATTTACAAACTGACTCATTAAAATTAATAATGTACTTCCCGTTGATCTGGAATCACGAAATTAAGCAAGAAGCAATGTGTCACAATAAAAGTATTCAGAAATGTGTGAATTTGTAAAAGTATTCAGAAATGTGTTAATTTGTAATTATATGACACAAGATATATATATATATATATATATATATATATATATATATATATATATATATATTCCATTTGTTATCTGACTTGAAAACATTCTCGAATGTCTTGGAATTCACGCGACCTATATGTTCCCAGAATCAATGTTGATAACAGGTAAAAATCTTCGAGAGGATGGGTGCACCATCTGTGTACATAATTAAATTTGTACGGAACCCTCAGAACACGAGACCCACTCACACCTGGCCAACTTTTTCTTGCAAACAGTATAAACATACTGGCCACAGTAGTGCTGAAGGCATAGCGCTCAAAAATTATTTCTAGTCATTCTACTGTGCCTCAATTGCTGAAAGACAGGGAAAGATTATTTACAAAATCAAAGCTCCTCATGCAGATATCGGAAGAGAGCGAACAAGCAATATGTCGAGGAAATAACGAAAAGATTTTGTTTTTCATGAAGGGTACAATACAGTGATTAAACTTTTTGCAGGAACTGGTGATGGTCTGCTGTTTCCAGTAATCAGTACAATCCATTAAGTCCTCATTTTGCTTAAAATTGTTTCAGTTTTAATCTTTGTGTCAGTTGATGTAGTGTAGGAAATGATTTCCAAATACTGGTACCAATTTTGATTGCACTGCATTCAGCTTTAACAGTTCCCTTCCAACAGCTCTATTCATTTCGAACTGTGAATCGTCAGCGTGAATTTTCTATGAATCGTATGAGCTAATACTCTATATAAAGACACTAATTATCGAATTAATAACTTATCTGTCACATCTTCGAATGTATAGTTGGTTTCCATTTGTCTCTTCTACAGTAATTTACATATTTTGCTCTTCGATTGCTTTCTGTGGGAAATGAGGATAGCTTTGTTTCTTTTGCCGAATTGGTGCTATAATTCCGTGCAGCGCAGCAACCCATTTCAATATTTGGACACTAGAAATTTGCTTTCACTGATTAAAATAATAAATAAAGGGTCTAGTGAAACAGGGGATAAAACCCGTCGGCCTTGACCAATGACCTCAGAATTGGCCAGAGAGCACATATTACACAGATGAAAAAGCTGACAAGACTTTTCAGAAAGAAAGGAATAAGAGACGAAGAATACAGTTTACATATATCAAGCCAAGTAGTATTTTCACGTTAAGGATGTCGCATATTTGTATCATGTTATTTCTGTGGAAAATGAAGGGGAAAAATGGATGGAAATATTGGTAGCATAGAATACCCATATATATGGGTTGTAACTCGAACCTCATTCGAACTGTATTGGTTAAATGCAGTATGGGATACAAGTTTAGCGTCCGTCGATTTCTTCGATTTCGTTAGCATTAATATCCTGTTGTTCAGTTGAACTATATAGATCAACTAAAAGACGGGATACAGTCTGTTCTTACATAGATAGTAGTACTACCGATGACAGAAGGAGCTACGTTCATAATATATTTATCCCATACTTCCGGTGACTTATATATATGCACACTACTAAATAAAACGTGTAAATGGACCTACGTTACATTTTCAGCCTGTACCTCAGTTGAACTAAGCGAAGAGGCAATAAGATGACACTTGTACAATTTCTATCCCTTACTTCACTATGGGGTACAGTTTTTTTCTCGCCTTCCATGCTAATGGTATCAGCTGAAACTTATAGTTTCGATCACAGCGGTGACAACAGTATCCCATTCTTTAGTTGAGCTATATAGCTATAGACAACAATTCTATCCTGCTCTCCAGTTGACGTATATAGCTAAGACTCGTCGATGTTACATATGTCGTTCTTTTCGAGTAGATATCGTCGCTGTAAAGGTCTGCTAATGGACGGGATACAAATTTTAGTTGTGTCGGGCGTTTCGTCTTTAATATTGCTAGTACAGATGCGAAAAAACGTAGTAATACTACGAGGTGCATTCACGTTCTAAGGCCTCCGTTTTTTTTCTAATTAACTACTCACCCGAAATCGATGAAACTGGCGTTACTTCTCGACGTAATCGCCCTGCAGACGTACACATTTTTCACAACGCTGACGCCATGATTCCATGGCAGCGGCGAAGGCTTCTTTAGGAGTCTGTTTTGACCACTGGAAAATCGCTGAGGCAATAGAAGCATGGGTGGTGAATGTGCGGCCACGGAAAGTGTCTTTCATTGTTGGAAAAAGCCGAAAGTCACTAGGAGCCACGTCAGGTGAGTAGGGAGCATCAGGAATCACTTCAAAGCTGTTATCACGAAGAAACTGTTGCGTAACTTTAGCTCGATGTGCGGGTGTGTTGTCTTGGTGAAACAGCACACGCGCAGCCCTTCCCGGACGTTTTTGTTGCAGTGCAAGAAGGAATTTGTTCTTCAAAATATTTTCGTAGGATGTACCTGTCACCGTAGTGCCCTTTGGAACGTAATGGGTAAGGATTACGCCCTCGCTGTCCCAGAACATGAACAGCATCATTTTTTCAGCACTGGTGGTTAGCCGAAATTTTTTTGGTGGCGGTGAATCTGTGAGCTTCCATTGAGCTGACTGGCGCTTTGCGTCCGAATTGAAAAATGGCACCCACGTATCATCCATTGTCACAACCGACGAAAAGAAAGTGCCATTCATGCTGTCGTCGCGCGTCAACATTGCTTGGAAACATGCCACACGGGCAGCCATGTGGTCGTCCGTCAGCATTCGTGTCACCCACCTGGATGACACTTTTCGCATTTTCAGGTCGTCATGCAGGATTGTGTGCACAGAACCCACAGAAATGCCAACTTTGGAGGCGATCTGTTCAACAGTCATTCGGCGATCCCACGAAACAATTCTCCCCACTTTCTCGATCATGTCGTCAGACCGGCTTGTTCGAGCCCGACGTTGTTTCGGTTTGTTGTCAAACGATGTTCTGCCTTCATTAAACTGCCGCACCCACGAACGCACTATCGACACATCCATAACTCCATCACCACATGGCTCCTTAAACTGTCGATGAATTTCAATTGGTTTCACACCACGCAAATTCAGAAAACGAATGATTGCAAGCTGTTCAAGTAAGGACGACGTCGCCATGTTAAGTATTTAAAACAGTTCTCATTCTCGCCGCTCGCGGTAAAATTCCATCTGCCCTAAGGTGCTGCCATCTCTGGGACGTATTGACAATGAACGCGGCCTCATTTTAAAACAATGCGCATATTTCTATTTCTTTCCAGTCTGGCAAAAAAAATCGGAGGCTTTAGAACGTGAATGCACCTCGTACTGCTGGGAAACTAAAGAAGGACGACAGCTGCCAAATGTCTATTACGTACTGAAGTATACGAAAACATGCCTAATGGTGTAATACGACAATGAAATACGTCAAAAAAGTCAAATGCAGTAAAAGAAAGAAAAGGCAAAACTGAACTTACCACACGGGAGATTCTTAAAAGAACCCTCTGCAGCGTGATTTTCAATTAAGCTGATCAAAACTTCCTTCCTTCGATTGGATACTACTTTAAACACTACATCGTCGCACTCCTGACCTAAAAGACACAAAAAAATCGCATACCACATACACAACAAACAAAACATTAAGAAAACACAAACACACACACACAGACTCACATACACGCACAGACACACACATTCACCCCTCAGCCCCCACCCTAATGTGAAATTAGCTAACGTATTTTAGACGGTACATTTGCGCAATACGTTGAACAAAACATTTAAACTGGAAATATGTTTGGGGAATACTACGCCTCCATGAATATTTGTCTAAATGACTTTGAAGTGTGAAAATTTGGCGTTTCCCCTTCCCTAAGAGAGATTTCACCGCTGACCAATAACCCTCTGTGCTATTTGTGTAAGCTCCTGTGGACAATGATCTGAACTCAGTATTGTGATTATCTACGAGATGCTCATAAGCCCTTTTCCCTAAATCCCTATATTAAGGTAAACCATCTGAAATTACAGAGGAATCCTCTGCAGTGTGATCTTCAATTAAGCTGACCAAAACTTCCCTCCATCTATTGGGTACTACTTTAAACATACATCGTCACACTCTTGACCTGAAACTACGGCTGTCCAAACCCATAATCCCACCGGAGCTTCCATCCCTGTTGTACTTGCTTTTGCCAAAATGCGACCAGTCATCTCGACAATAACACCCGGCCCCCTCAACGGTCCCCTATATTTCATGTATTCTCCACAAACTTCCCTACAAGAAAAGTACCAATCTACAATTATCCGTTTACTCACACGACATTCATGGACACCCAGCCACATAGGATATCTCAAACGCAAACAATACGTGATTTTCATAATGTCTCTCAAGAGCGAGCTCAGATTTTTCAAACCACGTCCGTCGTCTGATGGGCCTTCACAACCGATCTTCGCTGCAGCGCCGTACGAATAAGTCGTCAGTATTGTGACGAGAGACACTTGTGCGGCGCATATGTTCGCCGCACTCACAACATCGAACATACTCGGCAACGAGACCACACATTTGTAGAAAACAAATCGTGGCCAACCTGTCTACCCCCATAGCCTCTCTCAAATCATCGATGTTCATCGTAACAGATAAATCCATACCTACAAACGAAAATGAGATACTAAAAATTGTGCTAAAATAAGAAACTAATATTCCAAATTACCTCAATATCACTAACAATGAAATTAAGTACCGAATGAAGAATATTTTGAGCACTGTGTAGCGATCTCTTTTAATATCACGTTCAGTTATTTTAATGTACAATGACAGCGCTTTTCCGGAACACAGAACTGTTTTATTATCTATGCTGAAAGTGAAGACATTATGATCTATGAGTTATGTATGACGTCATTGGTCAAAGCTGACGGGTTGTATCCCCTGCTTCACTAGACCCTAAATGAACGCTGTCTCCACAGTCATATAAAGACCCAAAACAGCTAACAATGCAAAGGACGTGTGTTCTGACCTCTCCGGAATAGACTGTGACCGGTTGGAACGGCGCCATACACAAAGACTGACGGAACGACACCGTACAATATCACAAAGCGCATCTCCAATGAGCAGCCAAGTTCCAAGTTTTTCGGATACTGTGTGGCGCACCAGTAAGCCCAAGTTATCGCCATCAAAACACGAAGCCGGTACCTTAGAACACGCAGACGGATACTCCCATCGTCCGCTGGCCGCGCACAAGACCAGCGATGCAAGTCGCCTCCCTCTTCAGTTGTGCAGCCCTTTTCCAGCTATTCGTCAGGAAGCAATGCACAATCTTGTACATTTCGATCGTCCGTTTCGTTACCGCGGCTGGCCGGTCCCAAACCGGAAACACCCGAACAACCTTCCGTGTCATAAGGCACCACACTACTATCGAGTCGTTCGCATAGCAACAGCCTTCCTCTGTTGTCTGACGTTTATAAAAAGAGAAGTGAAGTGCGACAGGGACTCGTCCAAGAGTTATCTTTGAGAGAGAATGGCGATTCTAACCGTCGGATTTAACCAGTAAGGTAGTGAACTTGTGGCGGAAGACGGAATCATAAAGGAGACCATGACTTGATATGTGTGGTGAGCTTACTCTAAGATCTTCAGTACACACACCATAAGATTAATTGACTTGTCGCTCTAACGAAGTAGGCGAGTGTCAGCAATATGTCTCGTGGTCTTATTGTGGCGTGTTTATCTTCTGCCGTTAGGTCAGACGATAGAAATGCCACTTGCACACTTAGAGTAGCAGATTGACGGTAACCAACTTTCAACAGTACTTGATCAATTTTCACACAAATTTATTAAAATAATAACAAGCATAAAAATTACTTAACTTGGTTCTGGATGCTATTTATAACTGACAATCTGAAGTACCTTTGGTATTGGTACGTTAATCTTATTCTCACATATATCTCTCATACTTGACAAAAGTGTCTATACATTTATCTTCATGGCTATGTACAGGAATATGGTAATCTTATTAGGTGCAGACTGAAACTTGACTATAGACTGGTACAGACAATTGCAGACAGATGCAGACTGGTACAGACTAATGCAGACTGGTACAGACTGATGCAGACTGACTAATCGAAGGTCTGTACACTCGTTATAATACCTCGCGCATTCATGTATCACTGCGCGAGTGTGACCCGCGAGGAGAAAAGGTTCTACATAAGCAGCAATATCATTGGCTGCGTTACATATTTATAAGCGGATCGGCGGAAGCAGATTTTGGTCCGTCTCTAAGACAGCGCCATCTCGTAGTGCGGAGACGGACGAGCGCTGCGCCTGCGCTGTTGTGCTTAGCAGGGCGCGCTCTAGTGGGAAAGTTGTGTACGCGCTGACTACGCGGAACTATGTACACAACAATATGATTAGCGATATTCTGCTGCTATATGTCTGATCCATGGCATAGATCTATTTTTCCCATCTAACGGTGTTTAGAGGCTACAAATGGGTAATTTCTAAGAAGCCTTAGATGTCGAAGTTGCGTTGCATATCGAGGGTGCGCCCGTGATGGCAGCAGTACATATCGAACGTTAGATTGTTGAAGGGCAGATTTGAATATTGTTTTGTGCGTTGAGAAGGGAGTGATATTTAACGTTGCGAAGAGCTGTTAGCGAATCTCTTGTAACAGCGGTTTCTAATTCTCTTACGTGGTGCAATTTAATTCCATGCGTATGTATAGTTGAAAAACGCTTCCTGTTCTGTTGGGAATATTGTTTACTGCCGAAATAACACAATTAATAAAATTTTCCGGGCTATTATGCCATGGTCGAATGGATTTCACTTTAAAATCCGACGTTACGTCCCCATCTGCGGAGGACATTCTCAAGGGGGTTAGTAGGTTTATTGAATGTCCGACACACACCCTGGCTCGTTACTGACTGCAGCAGGCGGCCGGGGTAGCCGAGCGATTTTACGCGCTACAGTCGCGAACTGCGCGACCACTACGGTCGCTGGTTCGAATCCTGCCTCGGGTATGGATGTGTGTGGTGTCCTTAGGTTAGTTAGGTTTAAGTAGTTCTTAGTTCTAGGGGACTGATGACCTCAGAAGTTAAGTCCCAGAGTGTTCCACCTCATCCATTGTGTCAAAGTAGCTTCTGTGATCAACTCTGCACCATCAGCATTTTTTTCTATCTGAAATTCCACCTTGTTATTGACATATTCTGGTCTCATTCTGGTTTTGTGGGTGTGGATCTTTGACAGAAGGCTTGCTGTCCCCAACATATATTCACACAGCTTATAAGAAATCAGCCTCAGAATCCTATGAAACATTCCTGATGTTCATGCATGGAATACAGTTTAAATAATGATCCTGATTCCTCATTCAGTCTGTCTGGTTCACACCAAATGGTTTCTCAATTATGTTCTTGATTCTAAAAGCTTAATAACTTAGACTAGACACAGGGAACTCATATTCTTACAAAGACAAATTTCGTCTACATTAATGTTTATACAGTAAGACACTCATTTTCGCAAACTACTCACAACGATACAAGAATTCAAAATCTCATGGACTCTTTGTTAGTTAACAGATGATTCACTAGTCTAATTCTTTTTAACTATTCTTATTTCTATTAATAAACCATACTGTTAGTACATGGTTCACAGATAGTTCACAAGGGGATACAATTTTTCAATAACGATAAGTGTAGATCACACCAAGAATAACTGGTTATTCATTCCTTTTTAGATTGCATGAATTCAGCTGGTAATGAAAAAGCTCTCTTTTAAAGGCCTAAGAACGGTTAGATTCTGAGTTGGAAAAGCATCTAGCAGCCTTTCCATTCAGTGCAATCCAGGTTGTGTCACATTAGTGGTCATGCCGGTGAAAGTTGCTGGGAGATGGAATGTAATGCCTGCTCTGTCACAGGGTGTGTCGTTGACTAGCATTCTGAACTCCATCCTTGTCATGCCTCAATATTTCCCTTGGTCGTAACAATTCACTATCTTTACTTGTGGAGAGAATATCAAGCAAACCCAATTCATGCTCACTCTCTGAAAGTAAGGGTGTGGCGACAACTTCTTCCTCTGACATTCGGCTGTTTCTGTCTTAACATGAAACAGTTGTAATTCACATACCTGTGCACTAGTGTGAACCATCATAATTTGGAAGACTGTAAGACTCTCCCTTTGGCAACCTCAGACTTCCTCTGCCCACATTATCATTTATTGAAAGACTATGAATCATACTTCCCGGCTACAGCAAAATAAACTGCCAGTTCCGATAATTAATATAGATATTCTCAATATCATCTTCGTGCAGAGTCCTCCCCCTTTCAAAAATGTGTACACACTCTGGACAACATCATAGTCACACAGCTTGACAATATCCTGTATCCTATCATTATAGCTTATAGTACTATAAACAAAGAGAAAAGATTCCAGAAACACAACATTCCACAGTAACAAAGTACACACATAGTATAACTCTATTAGATCAATACATTGACGCAGAAAATAAAGTATCTCACATATTATCCACGAAACACATACCAATGTAATGGAGTTATTCTGTGACATTGACTAAGTGAATACAGCACCTTGTGTATTTGTTTTTCACTGATTTTCAGTCACATTTCTTTCTTCTTGGATCTGACATCCTGCGCTGTTGATGGCACTGGCACTGGTGGTAGAGTCTCTACAACTCCCTTAAATTGCTTGACACTTCCTGCATGCTCAACAGAGGTTTTCGTTAGCAGTTGCAACTCAACTTTGACAGGAGATGTAATCTCTGCAATCTGATACGGTCCTTGATATCACATCAGGAACCGTTTGTTTTTCTCATCAGTGTGTATGGATTCGCCAATAAAACCCATTGTCCGACTCTGTATTGAGATAATTTACTGGGTGCTTGGTTTGTTCTTGTCACTTGAATACTTTCGTGTTCGCCTTTTTTGCTTTCTGCTAAACATCATGCAACATCTTCACAAATTTGCTAACTGAATCCCTATTTTTCCGCAGCTTGGGCTTCACTAAGTAGAAGATGGTGGCATTTTCCTGCCACATTCTACTTCGTATGGTGAGAGCCCAAAATTATTGTGTATTTTAGAAGTATGCATCTACACAACAGATCGGAGACAGATACGATTACGATATGCGTTTACATAGGATCTCAAAATTTTTTTAAATTGTAGAATGAACACATTCCGAGTTTCCATTTCAATGAGGGTAGAAAAAAATTGGTCATAAACTTGTGAATATATAGTAAATGGCATACATGTTTCATTAGCTCAGCCTTAAAATTAGTGCCCTGATCTGTGATTATTGTCTTAGGAACACCGAATTTTAAGGACCAATTGTTCACTGTGGTCGAAGTCAGTGTGTAGACGCCAGGATCTGGATTGAAACAACACATTCAGATCATCCGCTCTCAAAACTCCGCCATCTCTCTCCCCACATCCACCACTGCTGGCGGCTCATCTGCAACTGCGCAACGCTACGCGCTGTTTACAGCCAACTGCCCAACACTACAATGGCGAATAAACGCTACGCGCTGTTTACAGCCAACTGCCCAACACTACAATGGCGAATATTACAACAATGCCAACCAGCCGCAGACTGCACACAGCACAACCAGTGATGTTCATACAGAGCACTACGTGGCGTTACCAATAGAAAAACCTAAACAGACTACTTACAACTTGTGACTATATTTATAGTCGAACCAACAGTATCCTCAGTATACAGTTTCTAACGTATTGTTCTGGGTCTCGTTCTCTGGTTCTCCACAAAAAATTTTCAGCTACACAATCTATTGCTCCCTGTGCACCACGACCTGACAGAACATGGTCTTGTGCTGCCTCAGTACAGCGTCTTTAAAAGCTGTGGGACTATCACCCTGGCCCAGCTTGTGTCTCTGTGAGTAGAAAATCTTTGTGTTCTGCAGTCTGTGACAATCTCGTAAAAACTTTACATTTAACATCAAGAGCCCATTCTTTCTGCCGCACGGCTGTGCTCGTAGACAGTGCTTGTAAGACACCATCATTTCTCCATAAGCTATCAGTATTACGGTGCATTATGGTTGATTTATACGTCATCTCCAACTCAAAATTACTTAATTTCAGATGTCGTGTTTAAGTTTACTTGATGGATCTTGTAATGCCAGAAATGACTTCAACACAGGATGGCTTGTCACTGCTTACACTTTTCTTATGTGCTGGTAACAATGGAAGCATGTAGTACCAAAGATGACAGCCAGGATCTCATTTTCCATAGTAGAGTAATTTAGTTCTGATTTATCTGTCTTGATGCATATACCACTGGGTGTCCATTACCATCCACATTTTGGAAGAAATACACCGTATGACCATATTACTTGCATTGCATGTTAAAATAAGTTCTTTCTGAAAGTTCAGCAACACAAATATAAGACTGCATATTGATGATGGTTTTAACTTATAATATGCCACCAGGCAATCGGCAGACCAATGAAACGTCACACCACTTTCTAACAAATGATTTAACACATTAGCAATTTTGGCAAAACCTTAAACGAATATTCGATAATAATTGCAAAGAGCAATGAATGTTTGAAGCAGCTTTGTTGTTTGTGATGGGAAGAGAACATATACTGCAGCGATTAAAGTTGACTAATTACGTACTGCAGGTAGTTCACTTCCATTGCTGCAAAGTTACATTTGTCTACACCCAGTATAAAATGTTCTGTATCTAGCCTCTTGAACACCTTTCTCAATCATTGTACATGACCATGCCCGGGTTCTCGGGTTCGATTCCCGGCGGAGTCACGGATTTTGTCTACCTCGTGATGACTGGGTGTTGTGTGATGTCCTTAGGTTAGTTAAAGTTAAGTAGTTCTAAGTTCTAGGGGACTGATGATCATAGATGTTAAGTCCCATAGCGCTCAGAGCCATTTGAACCATTGTACATGAGTCTCCATATTTTTGGATAACAGAATTATGTCATCGAGATAAATACGCACTGTTTCGGTTTTAACGTCGACTTACTTCATCCAACAAACTTTGTAAAGTGGCTGCAGCATTTTTTAGACTAAACAGCATTCTATGGTTCTAATAATGACTAGATGGGACCTTAAATGTGGTTTTTTGGAACTACTTCCAACTTCCACAAAATACAACATATAATGTACCAATGTTCAGGAAGCCAGCCCTGGTGGGAGTAGAAGCCACAAGCGCCTGCTTGAAATTTTCTGATCAGGTTGTGGCCTGTAGCCATGGTGGCGGTGGCAGAGGCAGCACACCAGCAACAATGTCGTGATGAAGTTGTTTCCCCATATAGTGAGCGTACATAGCCGTCAGCACTACGCAGGATGGCAAACAGCTTCCCATGGAAGATGTCCATCGTACCCTCAACTCCACCATAGACTGCACACAGGGAGCGTGTCTACCAGCTCTGCTCATAGTACTCCAAGATGTGAAGACAAGGCCCATGCCCTTATGTCTGGAGAGAGAGAAACTAATACCACTGTAGTCTGCCACAGACTAGAGGTGAGTGGCAGCGATGGCATGCCGAAATGGTAAGGACCATGATATGCTGCCAGGACCTGCTAGATAGGCCTGCCAAAGGCCTGCAGAATTTTGATGGTCACAGATCCCTGCCAGTCTTGACTCAGTAGTCGCCAGTTCACTTCGCAGAGGCTGTCTCTCTAGACAGGATTTGCTGCTCCATGGAAGATAGAAGGTGATTAGAAGAGCATGAGATCAGTCAACATAGGCCTTCCCTTTCGACATGAGAGCTGCAAAGTGAGTAGAGCTCCACCAGAACAGAAGAAGTATTTATGCCGGGCAAGCTCATATCCTTTGCTACAGTGAGGTGGCAATGCGTCCGTGCACCATACTTTTGTTTGCCCATCTCCCTTGGTCACTTCCGAATTTCACAACTTGATCTTTAAGACGCTCTTTCTACCATGTCAGTATACTGAAGAGTTACTGTTGTTTCTGGCTTAGGTCTTTGTGCAACACTTTGCATAGTGACCATTATGATATTTACATGCCAGCATGACATCATTGTGCTACATTACTGATTAATGTATTCAGCTTCTCCAGTGTGTCATTACAAGTCTGTGTTCACTGACACGCTATCAGTGAACCGTTCTCTCTGGTATCCTGCTTGGCTATTTACCTGTTCTGCTCTACCTCTGTCGTTGGCGGAAATGATCTCTGAAACTTGTATGGCTGTATCAAACGTACAACACTGAAGTGCAGCAAAATATTCGATGGCCATTTAAAAGCATTACAATAGAGAAAATCTTGTTGATATTGTATTTAATGGTCAATCTGTTACATAATTTTTCTTGTGTCCACCAATTCTCAGTAAGTGAAATCAGATTAAACAGTTACTACTCAAATACCTTTTAAAAAAAGAAGCTATAGGAAAGAAAGATAAATACACATTTACAATACAGGTAAAATAGTTAGGAAATTAAAGAAGCTCAGTTCATTTACAAGAATTACATGTTCTACAGTAAAAGACTTTCTTCTGTTTCAAAAGGCACGATGGCGCATGGCTGACAAAGTGTGGCTTAACTGCCCTTGTGTCATACAAACTGTTCTAAAAAATGTGTAGCGTATTACTCACAATAAAATTCTGTTCCAGAATAATAATACACACAGCAAAAAAAGTTTTGCATCACTCCAGTTCCCAGAACTCCTGAAGATAGAGGTTGACTGTGGATATTGTATCCCAGACAGAGTCCCTTTGATTTTTCAGAGATGTCAGTAGACCCACCCAAAGATGTAAAGTACCATGCATGAGCAGCGCCTGTTAGGAGGAGGGGTCCGACATCCGACCAGTTTCAGTCATTCCACCAGGAAGTAGGTACACGGTTCGTGTTATCTGAAGTTCAAGCATGCTTAGACGGTAAAAACCGCGGTTTGGTCGAGTCCGCATTGTTACTTTGTGCCAGGAAGGGTTACCAACAAGGGAAGTGTCCACGCGTCTCAGAGAGAACCAAAGCGATGTTTTTCGGACATGGAGGAGATACAAAGAGACAGGAACTGTCGATGACATGCCACTCTCAAGCCGCCCAAGGGCTACTACTGCAGTGGATGACAGATACCTACGGATTATGGCTCGGAGGATCCCTAACAGCAACGCCACCATGTTGAAAGATGCTTTTCGTGCAGCCACAGGACGTCGTCTTACGACTCAAACTTCCCGCAATAGGCTCCGTGATGCACAACTTCACTCCCAACGTCCATGACGAGCTCTATTTTTGCAACCACACCATGGAGACCGGTACAGATGCGCCCAACAATATGCAGCATGGACCGCTCAGGATTGGCGTCATTTCTCTTCATCGATGAGTGTCGCGTATGCCTTCAACCAGACAATCGTTCAAAAAATGGTTGAAATGGCTCTGAGCACTATGGGACTTAACATCCATGGTCATCAGTCCCCTAGAACGTAGAACTACTTAAACCTAACTAACCTAAGGACAGCACACAACACCCAGCCATCACGTGGCAGAGAAAATCCCTGACCCCGCCGCGAATCGAACCCGGGAACCCGGGCGTGGGAAGCGAGAACGCTACCGCACGACCACGAGATGCGGTCCAGACAATCGTCCGAGACGTGATTGGAAGTAACCCGGTCAGGCTGAACGCCTTAGACCCACTGCCTACCGAGTGCAGCAAGGCAGAGGTTCCCATATGTTTTGGGGTGGCATTATGTAAGGCCGACGTACGCCGCTGGTGGTTACGGAAGATACCGTAATGGCTGTGCGATACGTGAATTCCATGCTCCGACCGATAGTGCAGCTATATCGGCAGCATATTGGCGAGCCATTCATCTTTATGGACGACAATTCGTGCCAGCATCGTGTACATCTTGTGAATGAATTCCATCAGGATAACGACATCGCTCGACTAGAGTGGCCAGCATATTCGCCAGACATGAACCCTATCGAAAATGCCTGGGATAGATTCTAAAGGGCTGTTTATGGACGACGTGACGCACTAACCACTCTGAGGTACCTACGCCGAATCGTCATTCAGGAGCGGGACAATCTGGACCAACAGTGCCTTGATGAACTTGTGGATGGTATGCCACGACGAATACAGGCATGCATCAATGCAAGAGGACGTGCTACTGGGTATGAGGGGTATCGGTATATACAGCAATCTGGAGCACCACCACTGAAGATCTCAGTGTATGGTGAGGCAACATGCAATGTGTGGTGTTCATGAGCAATGAAAAGAGCGGAAATGATGTTTTTGTTGTTTTCTATTCTATTTTTTTGTAAAGGCTCCGGAACTCTCGGAACCGAGGTGATGCCAAACATATTTGATGTGAGTAGTATATACCAAACAGCTTTAATGCGTTATAGAGCACGTAAATACTTAAAACACGAAATATTTACAGATGATGTGCGAAACACAATGTCATGTCTAACAGCAACAGAAACTGCAGAAAATGATGGAAATTGTCTGTGGCGGTCTCTGGTGCGTATTCCCCTCCTTATTCTAAAATCAGTCGCTATTGTGAAATAACTATCCAAATACATTTGTTTTCCTAGGAACACTACTCTAGGTACAAGACTCTCCCCTATTGGGAAATCAAGCGATAAATTTCGTCGCATTGGTAGGATATCAGAAAGTCACAGCCGTATAGGGTATCGGAAAGCCACATTCCTATGAAGTAGAATCTTATTGTACCGCGTGTAGTATTTATAGGGGAACAGAAATCAACTAACTACGGTTGTAGCTAGCCATTACACAAATCTATACCTAATATATATTCTGAAAACACTTTTACTGCATGTATACACGTGCCAGTATTGATTTTATGACCTGTTAAACTCGTGTATTCGCGTGAAGAAAATTTTCTGTTCATATACGACTATAAGCACATAAACACATCTTGTTTTATTCTTGTGATTTCTACTCGGGTTATGAATATGACGCTGGCAGTACAATCATTGCACACTACTCCATGAATGTCTGGTATGCAAACTTAGCCCATAGGATCTCGTCCACGGATTCCAATTTCAGTTCCCCGAGCAGCTATGTTTCACTTTCTTGTGTAGTACACAAAGCTTTATCAATCCCAGCAGCATACCTCTGGAATCTTTAAATACCTGCTGTGATGGCAACTTGATAAGAACTCAAAAAGCTCTAGAAATGCTCTAGAAATATTTTCACTAGTGTATAGTATGAAATATCATGCGCTGTAGTTACCCAGAACGGTTCCTGTCTTTCACCGACACACTACAAGCTCTACTTTTCCTCAGATCTTCTTTCCGCTTCCTCACATCAGCCCGACTCCGATATTTTCCTGTGGGAAACAACACTGCCATCGAAGAATCTTACAGTGTTCGTTCCCATACGAGCAAATATGAAGAGGAACAGAGCAAAATTCGACATATTACTCTTTGTGATGAAATTAAATGTATCGTGACATTATGTACAGAATATCCAGTTTGCTCAAAAAGTCCTTGGAAAAATTCAAAAACATTTTCTGGCAGGGAGCTACAAGTATTCAATAGACCCTCTGTGCCTCTCCATTCAGGACCTTAGAGATATGATTAGACTAAATAAAGTCGTACAGAGACATGTTAGCACTCATTCTTCAGCGAATCTACAGGAATGTGGCCTGAATATATGATACAATAGGAAGTATCCTTCGAATCTGACTTCAAACAGATTTGCCGCTGAAGTTCTTCTGTGAAAATATTTCAGGCGCTGTGGCAACGGGCAGACAGATTGTATGATATTCGTTGAAACTTTCCACCATTCCCTGACCTCCTTCTCATGACTTAAAATGACCTGAAATTTTAGCATTATTGACAAAAGAAAGAAAGACAGAAATGTCCAGGAAAAGGAAGGAATAGAGCAAGTCACTTATGAAATACATCAGTTAAAAGCGCAGGGAAGCTAAGGTTACAGGACAAAGGTGAATAAATCGGATAGTAAACGTCGTAGGAAGCACAGATTCAAGATATAAAATAGTCAAAACAATTTTATAATTATTATAATTAAAAGCAGGGGAATATTCCTCTAGGGATGAGGATGGGGTAAGGCTTGGCGGGGGGAGGGGGGGGGGGGATGGAGGTCTATATTCTACTGTCATGAGATAGAAGAAGAAAATGACTATCGATCTGAGAGACGTAAACCACCCAGTATTAAATCTTTGCAACACTTGTGACGAAATATGGTGCAAGGGATGCTTAAATTTCTTAGGGATTTCGACAGTCATTGGAGGAAGTGACAAATAAACTATTATTCAGGTTAATGTGCAGACTCCATTAAACTAGCAACATACCGTTTGACTTCCGAAGAATATCATCCACACAGTCTTGAAGATGTAGAAGCCAGAAAAAAGTGAGAAGTATCACACAATCAGCTTAACAAAAAAAATGGCTCTGAGCACTATGGGACTCAACTGCTGTGGTCATCAGTCCCCTAGAACTTAGAACTACTTAAACCTAACTAACCTAAGGACATCACACACATCCATGCCCGAGGCAGGATTCGAACCTGCGACCGTAGCAGTCGCACGGTTCCGGACTGCGCGCCTAGAACCGCGAGACCACCGCGGCCGGCCTCAGCTTAACAACTTACGCATCTCTGTAAGCTGCTAATATACAGAAGAATGGAAACAGATTTGAAGATCTGTTAGAAGACGACAACTTTAATTTCAAGAAAACGCAAAGCCGCCAGAAGCAATTCTGAAGTAACGTTTAGTAATGGAGAAGAAACCTAAGGAATAGACCTAGAAAAAGCTCTCTAAAATGTAAAGTGGTGTAAAGTTTTTTAAACTGTCTGAGAAAATAGGTGTAAGTTGTCGAGAATAGTGCGTAATATGCAGTCTATGCAAGAATTAGAAGAGGAAAATAATGAAGGGAGACTACGATAGAAGTAATCAGATTAAAAAGTCATAAGGAAAGAATAGAGTTATCCTCTTCAGCTGCTAAAAGTTTACCCTGAAGAATCAATGATGAAAATGAAAGAAAGAGTCAGAGGCGCCGTGCAAAACTGTGTGTGAAAGAATATGGTTGGTGAGACTCTCTTGTAACATTGCTATCTAAAGTCAGCGAGCATTGCAAGACATGTTGAATGGAATTAATAGCCTAATCACTGTACATTATTGACAGAGATTACACCAGAGAAAGTTGAAATTAATTAATAATAGCAGAAATGAGATTAGCGATAAATTAAACATCAGCTTTTTCAACCATAAATGAATTGTTTGTTCTACTTTCAAGTAAAATAATGCATGACGAAAGAAGCAGTCTGGGTATAAGGTGTAGACTAGTGCAGATAAAGAGGATGTTCCTCGGTAAAATAAGTGTACTAATGTCAGCGACAGGTCTTAAGTTGGGGAGGAAGTATCTGAGAAAGTAGGCCTCGAGCAGAGCACTAGCTTCTGGTGAATCGTGGACTGTGGATAAACCGGAAGAGAAGAGAATCGAATCGTTTGAGATGTGGTTACGCAGAGAGATGAAAATTATGTGGAATTACAATATAAGAAACGGCGAGTTCCTCCGTTGAGTTTGCGAGTAAAAGAATCTTCTGTAAATACTTGCTGGTATATAGGACAGGGTAGTAGGTAATGTGTTAAGGCATAAAGGATTAACTACCATGGTACCAGGCGGACTCGCAGAGAGGAAAAACTGCTGGGAAAGACAGACTGAAGAAAACAGAAAACACTAATCGCTAATGTTGATTGTAGCTGCTGCCCTGAGACGAAGAAATTGACATAGCAGAGGGAGCTGTGACAGCCGTATCATACCAAGGGGAGGACTGACAAAAAAGGTATAGTAAGACAAGCCATTAAAGGCAGATCAACAAGCTGGAGTTAGTCTTAGGATGTCAAGTCGAGCGAAAACTTACAACAATAAACACGCTCGTAAAAACTGCATCTGGAAGTTATCTGGAAAATACAATAGGGATCTGCCTGTTGTCCCCCGTCGTGTTCGTAAACTTGTGGGATGCCTCCGCGGGGTCGCAGTGCTTTTGCGGAATCTGCTGAGTCTGGCTGCGGCTGACTCATCAAACAGCGGCTTCACAGTACCGGCAGCAATAACGGTCCGCTTCGGAGAACTTCGGAATGGCTCTCTAATGCGCGTCGGCTCCATAAACTGGCCGCCTCTACTGCGGATTATCATCGCTTTGGCTGTCTACCGCTGTTTGCTCCGGTCGTAAAGGGAACTAGCAGGCGCAATCCGCTCGCCCCATTATGTCACTGCACTAAAGCCGTATTCAGTAAATTAACGGTCCTACCTATTTCAGACAATCATCACCAAGTTTAGCTTTTATATTCCCACCTACTTCAGTTTTTAGACAGACATCACCAAATTTTAAAAAAAAGTGTGTATTTATTTCTACATGGACTTCGGACACTTACAATATGTAACAGATCTACTAAGGACACTGTCTACACTACGCTTGTCCATCCTCTTTTAGAATACTGCTGCGCGATGTGCGATCCGTCCCAGATAGGACTGACGGAGTACACCGAAAAGTTCAAATAAGGGCAGCACGTTTTGTATTATGGAGGAGAGTCTGACAGAAATGATAATGGATTTGGGCTGGGACATCATTAAAAGAAAGGCGTTTCTCGTTGCGACGGAAATTTCTCATTAAATTCTAATCAGCAACTTTTTCCCCCGAATGCGAAAACATTTTGTTGACACCGACCTACATAGGGAGAAACGATCACCAAGACAAAATAAGGGAATGATATAGTGTTCGTTGTTTCTGCGCGCTAACGAGATGGGAATAATAGAGAACTGTGAAGGTGGCTCGATGAACCCTCTTCCAGGCACTTTAATGTGATTTCCAGAGTATCCATCTACACTCCTGGAAATGGAAAAAAGAACACATTGACACCGGTGTGTCTTGCTCCGGACACTGCGAGAGGGCTGTACAAGCAATGATCACACGCACGGCACAGCGGACACACCAGGAACCGCGGTGTTGGCCGTCGAATAGCGCTAGCTGCGCAGCATTTGTGCACCGCCGCCGTCAGTGTCAACCAGTTTGCCGTGGCATACGGAGCTCCATCGCTGCCTTTAACACTGGTAGCATGCCGCGACAGCTTGGACGTGAACCGTATGTGCAGTTGACGGACTTTGAGCGAGGGCGTATAGTGGGCATGCGGGAGGCCGGGTGGACGTACCGCCGAATTGCTCAACACGTGGGGCGTGAGGTCTCCACAGTACATCGATGTTGTCGCCAGTGGTCGGCGGAAGGTGCACGTGCCCGTCGCCCTGGGACCGGACCGCAGCGACGCACGGCTGCACGCCAAGACCGTAGAATCCTACGCAGTCCCGTAGGGGACCGCACCGCCACTTCCCAGCAAAATAAGGGACACTGTTGCTCCTGGGGTATCGGCGAGGACCATTCGCAACCGTCTCCATGAAGCTGGGCTACGGTCCCGCACACCTTTAGGCCGTCTTCCGCTCACGCCCCAACATCACGCAGCCCGCCTCCAGTGGTGTCGCGACAGGTGTGAATGGAGGGACGAATGGAGACGTGTCGTCTTCAGCGATGAGAGTCGGTTCTGCCTTGGTGCCAATGATGATCGTATGCGTGTTTGGCGCCGTGCAGTTGAGCGCCACGATCAGGACTGCATACGACCGAGGCACACAGGGCCAACACCCGGCATCATGGTGTGGGGAGCGATCTCCTACACTGGCCGTACACCTCTGGTTATCGTCGAGGGGACACCGAATAGTGCACGGTACATGCAAATCGTCATCGAACCCATCGTTCTACCATTGCTAGACCGGCAAGGGAACTTGCTGTTCCAACAGGACAATGCACGTCCGCATGTATCCAGTGCCACCCAACGTGCTCTAGAAGGTGTAAGTCAACTACCCTGCCAACAAGATCTCCGGATCTGTCCCCCATTGAGCATGTTTGGGACTGGATGAAGCGTCGTCTCACGCGGTCTGCACGTCCAGCACGAACGCTGATCCAACTGAGGCGCCAGGTGGAAATGGCATGGCAAGCCGTTCCACAGGACTACATCCAGCATCTCTACGATCGTCTCCATGGGAGAATAGCAGCCTGCATTACTGCGAAAGGTGGATATACACTGTACTAGTGCCGACATTGTGCATGCTCTGTTGCCTGTGTCTATATGCCTGTGGTTCTGTCTGTGTGATCATGTGATGTATCTGACCCCAGGAATGTGTCAATAAAGTTTCCCCTTCCTGGGACAATGAATTCATGGTGTTCTTATTTCAATTTCCAGGAGTGTATATGAAAAACTTTCAGGTATCAGGTGGCGGGTGTAAAGTGGAGACTGAATATCGCATAATCTGAAAACTAACTGCAGTTTTGTTTCATATCCTTTAGCAGAAATTGAAAGATGTGATCATGCCTACATCATTGGAACTGTGTTAGCAAATTTTTATCATTTGGATATAAACTATAAATTTACGGAGTTAATTCTTTAGGCAAAATAACTGTAAAAATTAATTATCTAAACCAAATCTACATTCAGTGGTTTGAAAGTAAAAAGAGTAATGGGTGATGTAATTCTTTCCAGTGTATATGGGTTTATGAGGTATTGAAAAAGCAGGGAGTGAAAATGTGGATTCCGACAATTAGAAAACGAATTTTAGTGCAAAATAAATTGGATAACATCCAGTATAGTGGCAATATAAAATAACATACTACAATAAATATCTGTAGACGATTAATTCCCATCGAGTTTAATACATATAACAGTAAATAATGCTAATGTTGACTATCTCGCTGAAAAACATGTAAGTAACTTAAAGACCAAAAACCTAGCAAAAACAAACGTCGCCACAGAAAATAGCTGAAATTCTAGAACTAATTCGTGTATAGTATGTACGATATCGATAAGTTTAGCACATCTTTTATTCATTACAGATTTCATTTACAGAAGTCAAAGAAATTATACTGCATTTTTGGCGTGTCGATCGCAGTTTAGAAACTTGTGACTTTGAAAAGCTATCTACAACCGAGTTTCGAATTTTATTTCATGGCAGCATCGTGGTGTGGTGGATGTAGTGCATTACTGATTCATCTACTGAATCACTCTGTCGTGATCCTGTCACGGTGTTAAACAAATGTTGAATTAACATTTTCATTGCTTATCGGTACTCCCCTCGTATTAAGGGCATTTAGTCATTTAATCTACCTTGATGCTGCCTGTAATTTAGTCATGTTATAGGAAGTTAACACAGTTGTAACAGGATAATGCGACAAGTACATGGCTTGACACAAACGAAGCCAACGTACTTTCCAAATCGATCACACACTTAGTTAACACCTCTGACACTCAGAAAAAAGAGTGAAGAAAAGTATTTTTAGTACGTCGCACATCTGTTGCCGTTACGTGCGTAAGAAACACAAAAAGTTATATTACAGAGCAGTTATTGGTGTCGAAAACGGTGTAACATGAGAGGAGAATATCAAAGGTCCAAGTGTAAGGTTTACAATTAAATGCTACAGAGCGTGTTTCATGACGTCCTTCACTTACTCGTAGAACTAAAATGTTAAAAAAAACTAAACCCCTCCTGAAGAGGCCACGAACGCCCAAAGGTACCGACCGGCCGCCGTGTCATCCTCCGACCACAAGAAAACCGGATGCTGATGTGGATGGGCAAGATGTCAGCACACTGCTCTCCCGGCCGTATGTCACTTTCCGAGACCATAGCCGCTACTTCTCAATCAAGTAGCTCCTCAGTTTGCCTCATAAGGTCTGAGTGCACCCCGCTTGCCAACAGCGCTCGGCAGACCGGACTGTCACCCATCCAAGTGCTAGCCCAGCCCGACAGCGCTTAACTTCGGTGATCTGACAGGAACCGG
This sequence comes from Schistocerca gregaria, assembly GCF_023897955.1. Classification (NCBI taxonomy): domain Eukaryota; kingdom Metazoa; phylum Arthropoda; class Insecta; order Orthoptera; family Acrididae; genus Schistocerca; species Schistocerca gregaria. The sequence goes on along the minus strand of NC_064927.1, from coordinate 240,914,690 downwards.
TCTTACCACTGTGGCAAGGTCGTTGGCAGAACTAAAACGTTACTGTTTGCAAATTCCTGTAAATAACGAGTGTGGATACAGTACGGCTAATTCCTTGTGGTCGATGAACGGTCACCAGATTCCTTGAATATAAACTGAGTGTGCAATATTATATGAATCACACCGACATTTGTGAGCATTTAGGGCGTTGACTCCAACGAGTTAGTACATCTCACGACAAAGAGTTTCGTATGTATTTTACTACCGACCCACCAGGGATCTGAACGGGTAACACCAAGCATGTAGGTCGGCCGACGCGTCTGACACATGGGTAATAAATTATAAACACAAACCTTTCTCGTGACTCAATCTAGCAGTGAAAACCATATTAAAAGCCCCACAGCAGTTCCTGATATACGGTAAGCCTTCACATACAGAGAGAAAAAAGTGTCTGTAGAACATAATTTATAATATCAGTATATTTCAAGAGACTTATATATTACAGCGACCTATCAGTTCATCAATAATTATAGCGATATATTACACAAGAAAGAGGAGTCGCCATAATAGATACTTTCACACGTACAACAGTATCACCCACCATGTTCATACACCTCGATGGAGGCATAATCTTCTTGCAAATACCTCTGGGTATCCAAAAGCATTGGCACGAAAGCGAAAAAAAACGGCGTCCCTTGCATATAGCAAAAACTACCATATTGCTTAAAGAATACCTTTATATAGGAAAAAAATAAAAAAAATAAAATGAAAAAGCCATCGTAGGCAGAATTAACTGGACAGTTGATAGATTTTTTGGTAGGTCGTCTAAGTTTAGTGACACAAGGACACAACGCATCACAGTGACGTAAATGAAACACTTTAGGCACTTCGCCGATGTTATGCCGGTTAGGAAGTCTCACATCAGGCTAGCAAACATCCGAACAAATAAAGAAGTGAAATAAATCTGTAGTTGCATCCTAAAATTCAAACAATTCTTCATTTCGCTTTCGGGGACGGGCGCTTCCCATGGGCGTCAGCTGCGGAACCCAGATTGGTAAAGCAACGTATTCCTGAAGCCGATGTACTTTTGATTAGATTAAGAAGTGATGCTCATAGTGGAACGTAGATGCTCTGTCTTACAATAAGAAGAAAATTAATCAGTGTTCTACAGTTGAATCCAGCGTCAATAAATATGCCTCACTCCCTGTCTTGATAATTTCTGGATGACCAATGGGAAAAGTCTCAACGTGGCATGTAGGATACTGGACTTACTGTCAGAGGCTCACCACCGCCATTACGACGCGTAGTTACGTGTGAATGCAGGATGCTGAATCTTCTGTAGAGAGTGATACCTGTCCTTTTAGGAACGAAGAAGAATTCCAAAGGAGATTTTGTGATCACAAAGTGAGCGTTAACGGAACGAAGGTACTATCTGAAAACAAAGACCTGGTAACGTCACTGGCGAAGTAAAAGTTTTGGAAAACAGAATAATCGGTGACATGGAAGGTCTATTGTTTAGCTCCATTCTGATATTCATATAGAGCATCGAAGTTTTAAATACACTGGTGTACAAAATAAAAGAAACAAAGGGAAATTGTGATGGTTGCTTTCCGTCTGTCACAAAACAGTATAGACAGGTAATAGCAAAGGAGAAACAATTTAAAGAATAGAGAACGTCAACAACTGCAACATGCCTAACAGTAGACTAAAATGTTCGTCGTTTCTTCCCAACTTAACAGTTATGCTCACACATTGCGACAAGTGTTTAATGGTCTCACTATGGGATGTTACCACCTCTGGCATCAATACAGGCCTGACAGCGACGGAGCAGTCTTCAAATAACATCATCAGTGTCAAGTTGAAGCAATAAGGCTCATCCTTCCTGTGGAGCTGCTCGCAAGTCTTGGAGAGTGGTTGTTGGATGTTGACGTGACGCAACCCTTCTGCCCAGTGCATCCCGGGCATGCTCTTTGGGATTCAAATCCGGAGAGCTATCACGTCACGCCATGCGTGCAATGTATTTCATTTGCAAGAAAACATCAACCACTCGGCAGGCAAAAAGGAATACAAACGTCTCAAAAATGAGATCGAGAAGAAGTGCAAAATGGCTAAGCAGGGATGGCTACAGGTTAAATGTAAGGATTTAGAGGCTTATCTCACTAGGGGTAAGACGGATACTGCCTACAGGAAAATTAAAGAGACCTTTCGAGATAGGAGAACCACTTGTATGAACACCAAGAGCTCAGATGGAAACCCAGTTCTAAGCAAAGAAGAGAAAGCAGAAAGGTGGAAGGAGTATTTAGAGGGTCTATACAAGAGCGATGTATTTGAGGGCAATATTATGGAAATGGAAGAGGATGTAGATGAAGATGAAATGGGAGATATGATACTGCGTGAAGAGTTTGACAGAGCACTGAAAGACCTGCGTCGAAGCAAGGACCCCGGAGTAGACAACATTGCATTGGAACTACTGACGGCCTTGGGAGAGCCAGTCCTGACAAAATTCTACTATCTGGTGAGCAAGATGTATGAAACAGCGAAATACCCTCAGACTTGAAGAATATAATAATTCCAATCCCAAACATAGCCGGTGTTGACAGATGTGAAAATTACCGAACAATCAGTTTAATAAGCCACAGTTGCAAAATACTGAAACGAATTCTTTACAGACGAATGGAAAAACTGGTAGGAGCCGACCTCGGGGAAGATCAGTTTAGATTCCGTAGAAATACTGGAACACGTGAGGCAATACTGACCTTACGACTTATCTTAGAAGAAAGATTAAGGAATGTCAAACCTACGTTTCTAGCATTTGTAGACTTAGAGAAAGCTTTTGACAATGTTGACTGGAATACTCTCTTTCCAATTCTAAAGGTGACAGGGGTAAAATACAGGGAGCGAAAGGCTATTTACAATTTGTACCGAAACCAGATGGCAGTTATAATAGTCGAGGGACATGAAAGGGAAGCAGTGGTTGGAAAGGGAGTAAGATAGGGTTGTAGCCTCTCCCCGATGTTATTCAATCTATATATTGAGCAAGCAGTAAAGGAAACAAAAGAAGAATTCGGAGTAGGTATTAAAATCAATGGAGACGAAATAAAAACTTTGATGTTCGCCGATGACATTCTAATTCGGTCAGAGACACCAAAGGACTTGGAAGAGCAGTTGAACGGAATGGATAGTGTCTTGAAAGGAGGATATAAGATGAACATCAGCAAAAGCAAAATGAGGATAATGGAGTGTAGTCAAATTAAGTCGGGGGATGCTGAGGGAATTAGATTAGGAAATGAGACACTTAAAGTAGTAAAGGAGTTTTGCTATTTGGGGAGCAAAATAACTGATAATTGTAGAAGTAGAGAGGATATAAAACGTAGACTGGCAATTGCAAGGATAGCGTTTCTGAAGAAGAGAAATTTGATAACGTCGAGTATAGCCATGTATGGAAGTGAAACATGGACGATAAATAGTTTGGACAAGAAGAGAATAGAAGCTTTCGAAATGTGGTGCTACAGAAGAATGCTGAAGATTAGGTGGGTAGATCACATAACTAATGAGAAAGTATTGAATAGGTTTGGGGAAAAAATAAGTTTGTGGCACAACTTGACCATAAGAAGGGATTGGTTGGTAGGACATGTTCTGAGGCATCAAGGGATCATTAATTTAGTTTTGGAGGGAGGCGTGCAGGGTAAAAATCGTAGGGGGAGACCAAGAGATGAATACACTAAGCAGATTCAGAAGGATGTAGCTTGCAGTAGGTACTGGGAGATGAAGAAGCTTGCACAGGGTAGAGTCGCATGGAGAGCTGCATCAAACAAGTCTCAGGACTGAAGACCACAACAACAACAACTCGTTCTCTATGAGATTAAGCACTATCGTCCATCAATAAGAAGCCTGGGCGCTCTGGACCTCGCAACAGCCGTACACGAGGTCCCAAGACCTCTTCACAGCATCTGATTATTGTTAAACCTTTCCGATTCACCAGTATAATTTCATGAACAGGTTTTCGAGTGGTCAACACAATCCCTGCCCACACCATTAGTGATCCTCCTCGATATCGCTACCTTTTCACAATATTCTGGTCTCGAAGTCGTGTTCCACATTCCCTTTGGATGCGTATCCGTCTAGAAACACTCTCCAGACCAAATCGGGACTCATCTGTGAAGAACATTGGTCCACTCTTCGAATATCCAAGTGGCATGTGACAACTTCACTCTGGACTTCCCCTTCTGTGAAGACATGTCAGAGGCCCACATATAGAAGATCTCCTACAATAAAGGCCACTGTGTCGAAGCCTTCTCTACACCATTTTCCTCCATACTGCTGGTAAAGTGGATGCTACGAGGTCTGATGCCAGTTGCTGCTGTGAGCCACCTTTTGCATTTCTGCTTTTATGTTTTCGTTTACTTCAAGGGCAAGAAAAAAGGTGAAGTTGTAGTCCAGGGTAGAACCTGCGCCTACAGTCGTGTATTTTTGATTTTCATCTATTAAAAGACATAAGATCTTTTCCTGTTCCTCGGGAAGAGGAAGGACTCTCTCTCTCTTAATGAACGAATGTAGACGCACTTTATTTTAGAGTGTAATCTGTGGTAGACATTTCGGTTGTGAGAATGAGTAAAAAGTCTGTATTTTTATAGACTATTGCATTATTTTACCTTTAAGTTGTATGAGTCATTATGCCAAGTAGTACTGCAATATATAAAAATCCAAGAAGCTCACCTGTCTGATCACGAAGATCAGATACCAATATCAATGCAACGGTCAAGTTTTTGTAGATGGATACGGCGATCGGACGTAGTATTATTAATGGGTAACCATAAATCTACAACAAGACAAAGACTATTTTCTCCTTGTAGAACTAATATGAAAAGATTACTTACCCATTTACGCGCATTGCCCAGCTTATTGTGCTTGTCCGACACTCCGAAAAATTAATCATTTCCATACATCTAAACATCTGTTTTATATTTTTATTATATTGTAAAGCGGCGACAAGTGACACGAAAAATACGTAGCTGACAAAACTGTGAGTACTAGTAATGTGAAGACAATGAAGATACATATATGGTAATAATTTCTTTATGTTCCATGTACTCTGATGACATGACGGAGACGATGATGCAACACAGGAAAAAATGCTAACTGAAAGAAAAAGAAGTAATAAATAAATTAGAAGGAAGAAGACAACAATACTAAGAGTGGACAACTAAAAGTACAATAGAGGGAAGTACCAGTTGCAAGAGAACAATAATATAGGACCACAGGCGTTCCTAGTTGACCTATCAGAAAATGCAAGCACCTATTTCAAAAAAACCAGGTACATAAATCTTCAGAGGTTAACGCAATTGCAACCAAATGGAGAGGATGACATTTCTTTAGCAGTACGAAAAGTATATTGAGTGAACAATACTTGAGATTACAATTACATACAACTGTATATGCCTTCTGTCGTGCGTGAAGTAGCGCGGAAGTAAAATCCCAACAGAGAAAATACTAATTCTGGTAACAGCAGAGGCATATAGATTTCTATAATGGATGGACAAAACAATAAAAAAATGTCATTCCAAAATCAAAATGCGAATGTAGTAGACTTGCATTTGCAAAAGGTAACAATGTGTGGCTTGGAACGCTGCGCGCGACGTGCCATTGTTGCATTGGACGCCCGTGAATACGGAACACTTCATTACAAGTAATACGTTGATTTTCGTAGACGAAATTAATGATACCTCAAGGATAACGAATGTTTTAAATGAAAGTAGTACACGTAGTACAGACACAGATGCTGACAGGTGTAGACCAGAAATGACTAGGTAAGAATTGCAAGTCTCATTTCGAGCTTTAACAGGAATACAAACAGACATGAACGCAACGAAAACAGACATAAATTCAAAAATGTTGGGTTTGGAGACCAATTTGAACAGAGTAAATTAAAAAATGTCGAGTTTAGAAATAATACAAGCGGACATGCCTAATATGAAAGCAAACATGGTCACAGTAAAGTCCGAGACTGTGAAGGTAAATACAAACATGTCACACATATCAGGCGAAGTAAAAAATTTGCGCACAGAGCTCTATAAACTGGATGCGAAGTTCACATAGCAGATATCTAAATCTCCAAGTAGGTGGATAGGAAAATTAACGAACAAGTACAGACTTCAGTTTACGATATGAGTGAGAAATTAAATGCACAGTGGAAGAAAAATTTGAAATACTCACACGCACGAACAGACAGGAGCTATCGGGAATTAGAGAAACTCAGGATAACTTACAGGTAATTCAAAAGAATACGAAGATTAACACATATAATAAATCCAATCCCAAAGAAAGCAGATGTTGACAGAGGTGAAAATTACTGAACTATCAGTTTAATAAGTCACAGCTGCAAAATACCAACACGAATTCTTTACAGACGAATGGAAAAACTGGTAGAAGTGGGCCTCGGGGAAGATCAGTTTGGATTTCGTAGAAATGTTGGAACACGTGATGCAATACTGACCCTACGACTTATCTTAGAAAATAGATTAAGGAAAGACAAACCAACATTCTAGCACTTGTAGACTTAGAGAAAGCATTTGACAATGTTGAATGGAATACTCTCTTTCAAATTCTGAAGGTGGCTGGGGTAAAATACAGGGAGCGAAAGGCTAATTGCAATTTGTACGGAAATCAGATGGCAGTTATAAGAGTCAAGGTACATGAAAGGGAAGCAGTGGTTGGGAAGGTAGTGAGATAGGGTTGTAGCCTCTCCCCGATGTTATTCAATCTGTATATTGAGCAAGCAGTAAAGGAAACAAAAGAATAATTCGGAGTAGGTATTAAAATCAATGGAGACGAAATAAAGACTTTTAGGTTCGCCGATGATATTGTAACTCTGTCAGTGACAGCAAAGGACTTGGAAGAGCAGTTGAACGGAATGGACAGTGTCTTGAAAGTAGGATGTAAGCTGAACATCAACAAAAGCAAAACGAAGATAATGGAATGTAGTCGAATTAAGTAGGGTGATGCTGAGGGAATTAGATTAGGAAATGAGACACTTAAAATAGTAAAGGAGTTTAGCTATTTGGGGAACAAAATAACTGATGATGGTCGAAGTAGAGAGGATATTAAATGTAGGCTGGCAATGGCAAGGAAAGCGTTTCTGAAGAAGAGAAATTTGATAACATTGAGTATAGATTTAAGTGTCAGGAAGTCGTTTGTGAAAGTATTTGTATGGAGTGTGGCAATGTATTGAAGTGAAACATGGACGATAAATAGTTTGGACAAGAAGAGTATAGAAGCTTTCGAAATGTGGTGCTACAGAAGAATACTGAAGATTAGATGGGTAGATCACATAACTAATGACGAGGTATTGAATAGAATTAGGGAGAAGAGGAGTTTGTGGCACAACTTGACTAGAAGAAGGGATTCGTAGGACCATGTTCTGATGCATCAAGAGATCACCAATTTAGTATTGGAGAGCAGCGTTGAGGGAGAAAATCGTAGAGGGAGACCAAGAGATGAATAGACTGAGCAGATGCAGACGGATGTAGGTTGTAGTAGGTACTGGGAGATGAAGAAGCTTGCAGAGGATATAGGAGCATGGAGAGCTGCATCAAACCACCCTCAGGACTGAAGACCACAACAACAACAGCACAGATAATGTGCAATCAGAACTAGCGAAGCTGCATTCATTCTGTGACGACTTACCGGAGTATGTAGAGAAAACCAAAGTGGAGATAGGATTACTTAAGTTAGGACAAAAAGAATCAAATTAGACATTGTGCACCTTTACGAAAGAGTAAAGGATAATACAAAAGATGAAAACACAACGTTCGCGTAAAATGCGTTGGCGAACTGCGGACTTAAGTGAAAGGAGTAAAGGTAGTAATAGGGGACATGGCAGAAGAAATTTCAAAACGAGTAGAACATGATATCAAACAGGTAGAATAAAGATTAATGGACGAATTAGTTAGCAAAGTAGGATAATACCATAGCCGGGGGCGGTAAGCGTGGCTATAAACAGCCGTCCGCCGGTGAGAGAAATTAGTTCTGCGGACAGCAATGCCCAACCCACGTGTCGCGAGCGCATGCCGACGCGCGACGCGAGCAACGAGCAAAACTTTTATGAGACAGCTATGTCATTACCGCGTGTAAACGCTGTTCCGTCACGTTGGAGAGCGTTTTTGATGAAACACCGACAGTTTCCTATATTTTCGAATGAAACTAAGCGAACGCACCCGTTAGTTTTTGTCCGAGACTTAAGGAAAGTAATGCCCAGTACTTGGACAGTAGGTCATAAAGATAAATAAGTGGTAGGACACGCAGAGGGCGACGCCCTCTTGTGTGCTACCGAGATTTCGGAACTCTGCAAGACGTAAGGTCAATCTGAGAATACATTTTTAGATATATATTGGTCAACAGCTATCCAAGAGAGATTAAGAATAGAGGTAATCAACCCACTATCATATCAGGCAAAATTCTGGGGGCTAAGAAACTATTCTGAAACGTATCTAAACAAGACCCGCTACTAGAACAATCCGATATCTCATGTCAAAAATGGTTCAAATGGCTCTGAGCACTATGGGACTTAACTGCTGAGGTTATCAGTCCTCTAGAACATAGAACTACTTAAACCTAACTAACCTAAGGACATCACACACACACACCCATGCCCGAGGCAGTCTTCGAACCTGCGAACGTAGGGGTCGCATGGTTCCAGAATGTAGCGCCTAGAACCGCTCGGCCACTCCGGCCGGCGATATCTCGTGTCGATGGATTGAAAATCTTAATGAACAAGTTGCCTGGCTGCAGTCATGGACTGTGCAATTGGTCCCGGAGGAGTTTCGAGTCCTCCATCGGGCATGGGTGTGTGTGTGTTTGTCCTTAGGATAATTTATGTTAAGTAGTGTGTAAGCTTAGGGACTGATGACCTTAGCAGTTAAGTCCCATAAGATTTCACACATATTTGAACATTTGAATAATTTGCCTGCAAATGTTACGGAAAAAATTTGTAACCATTCCCGAATATGATCTCGTATATTTTCTCTCAGAGCTCGAGTCAATAGATGTAATTCATGAATATGGGCAAGCCATGCCTAGTTAACGTAACGGTAATGAACAAAAGCCAAATGGGAGGAACAACTACGATAACGGCAATGGCTTTGGACACTATAATGGTCGTGTGCGTATGAATAAATGGCACCGCCTCGCCACAACCGAAATCCGTACACTGGGTTTACCTATCAGCCACCAGGTGACTGAAGGTACGAAAATAAATTTTAGCTTCATTGGTACCGTAATGGCCGAGATAGAAGAAATACGAGAGAAAAATCTGATACTAGGAAACAAGGAAATGTAAAGTACCAGGAGATCTGATGTCAGTAGCTGCGCAGTACTAAGGCGGTACCGTCGTTCCCTAATAGCCAAATAACGGTCTTGTCTTCCTAATGTCACACCTGGTCGGCCTTGCCCTGGTCTCTGGGATACAGTTTCTGTCTCTATAAATTGTTGCCACATCCAAGAATCAACAGAACGATTCACGTTAAGCCGCGGGGCCACATGTGTTTGCGACTGCCCTGCTTCCATTCTTCCTATGGTCCAACATCGCAGAGAGTGGTGGGCGTCTTCTCTGACCCATACTGCAACGTCTGTGGCTCCATTTCCCTATGCACAATTACCAAATTACTACTTCGAATGTCTGTTAATTCACTACACAGTGGTGCTGATAAGCTACGCTCGTCGTCACTATTATTTCTCAGTTTATTTTGGAGCCTAGTGTTACGTTTTTCACACGCCATTATTGTCACAATATTTAACACGATAACACAGAAATGCACAATTTGAAGAGCAAAAATAAGAGAACACATTAACGTAGCACTGAAAATAATATCTCGTTAATTGCAAGCGCAGCTGCGAAATACATGCTGCAAATCTACATGCATGCAACAACTGTTTTACTGTACAACAATGAAAAACTACAACTACAAAGGAAATTCTCTCTATAATTACGCGCTAGCAATAAGAAAAAGCTACACTAATTACACAAACTACAAGAAAAAATCAGAAGATTCCAGTGAGGTATCCTCGGCTAAGGTTCAAATGGCTCTGAGCACTATAGGACTTAACTGCTGTGGTCATCAGTCCCCTAGAACTTAGAACTACTTAAACCTAACTAACCTAAGGGCGTCACACACATCCATGCCCGAGGCAGGATTCGAACCTGCGACCGTAGCAGTCGCGCTGTTCCGGACTGAGCGCCTTAACCGCTAGACCACCGCGGCCGGCCTCGGCTAAGGGTCGACATATGAAACGTCCCCTTAGAAAAACGATACAAGACTGTGCTTAAACTGACACACAATAGTTTTAGCGCAACGCAATCTGACTTTCAAAAATCGGTACAAAAAAATGGCCCTGACTAACATTAACCTATACGTTTTACAAATCGCTTACCTCACAAAAATCTTGCTTACTCGAACTACTGCAATACAGTGAGCGCCACTACTGCCAGCTAAATAAAATATTCAAACTACGGAAGACACTAACTACTGATAGGGATAGTTAGCAAATGAAAGATTTTAATAGAGAACAAACAATGTATTTACCTTAATATCATCAAAAGTCATAATATATATAGCAGTTCATGACATCCAGTCTTACAAATTTCAAAACTCCGCCATTTGTCTCCCCACATCCACCACTGCTGGCGGCTCACTTCCATCTGTGCAACGCTACGCGCTGTTAACAGCCAATTGCGCGACACTACAATGGCGAGTATTACAACAATGCCAACCAGCCACAGACTGCACACAGCACAGCCAGTGATTTTTCATACAGAGTGCTACGTTTCGGCGGCGTTACCAATATAAGAACCTAAACAGCCTACTTACACATGTTGCTGCAAACGTCGTCGAACTGTTCGTGCAGATGGTTGCTGTCTGGCAAACGTCCCCATCTGTTGACTCAGGGATGGAGACGTGGCTGCACGATCCGTTACAGCCATGCGGATAAGATGCCTGTCATCTCGACTGCTTGTGCTACGAGGCCGTTGGGATTCAGCACGGCGTTCCGTATTACCCTCCTGAACCACCGATTCCATATTCTGCTAACAATCATTGGATCTCGACCAACGCGAGCAGCAATGTCGTGATACGATAAACCGCAATCGCGATAGGCTACAATCTGAGCTTTATCAAAGTCGGAAACGTGATGGTACGCCTTTCTCCTCCTTACACGAGGCATCACAACAACGTTTCACCAGGCAACGCCGGTGAACTGCTGTTTGTGTATGAGAAGTCGGTTGGAAACTTTCCTCATGTCAGCACGTTGTAGGTGTCGCCTCCGGCGCCAACCTTGTGTCAATGCTCTGAAAAGCTAATCATTTGCGTATTACAGCATCTTCTTCCTGTCGGTTAAATTTCGCGTCTGTAGCACGTCATCTTCGTGGTGTAGCAATTTTAATGGCCAGTAGTATAGAAAGAACGAAACTCATCTAGCTTGAAGGGTGAAACCTGGGGGCGCTATGGTTGGCCCGCTAAATGGCGCTGCTACAGGTCAAACGGATATCAAATGCATTTTTTAAAATAGTTATTCTCATTTTTATTACACATTCGTGTAGTACGTAAAGAAATATCAATGTTTTAGTTGGACTACATGTTTTCGCTTTGTGATAGATGGCTCTGTAATAATCACAAACATATGGCTCACAGTTTTAGACGAACAGTTGAACAGTTGATAACAGGTAGGTTTTTTAAATTTAAATGCAGGTACGTTTGAACATTTTATATCGGTTGTTCCAATGTGGTACATGTACCTTTGTGAACTTATCATTTCTGAGAACACATGCTGTTACAGTGTGATTTCCTGTAAATACCACATCAATGTAATAAATGCTCAAAATGATGTGCGGCAACCTCAGTGCATTTGGCAATACGTGTAACGACATTCCTCTCAACTGCGAGTAGTTCGCCTTCTGTAATGTTCGTACATGCATTGAAAATGCGCTGACACATGTTGTCAGGCGTTGTCGGTAGATCACGATAGCAAATATTCTTCAACTTTCCCCACAAAAAGAAATCTGGGGACGTCAGATCCGGTGAACGTACTTCGAAGACCAATCCACCTGTCATGAAATATGCTATTCAATACCGCTTCAACTGCACGCGAGCTATGTGCTGGACATCCATAATGTTGGAAGTACATCGCCATTCTGTCATATAGTGAAACATCTGGGGTATCGTCTCAGTTGTGCGACTGGATTCGTAATTTCCTGTCAGGAAGGTCGCAGTTCGTAGTAATAGACGGCAACTCATCGAGTAAAACTGAAGTGATATCAGGTGTTCCCTAGGGAAGCGTCCTGGGACCTCTACTGTTCCTGATCTATATAAATGACCTGGGTGACAATCTGAGCAGTTCTCTTAGACTGTTCGCAGATGATGCTGTAATTTACCGTCTAGTAAGGTCATCCGAAGACCAGTATCAGTTGCAAAGCGATTTAGAAAAGATTGCTGTATGGTGTGTCAGGTGGCAGTTGACGCTAAATAACGAAAAGTGTGAGATGATCCACATGAGTTCCAAAAGAAATCCGTTGGAATTCGATTACTCGATAAATAGCACAATTCTCAAGGCTGTCAATTCAACTAAGTACCTGGGTGTTAAAATTACGAACAACTTCAGTTGGAAGGACCACATAGATAATATTGTCGGGAAGGCGAGCCAAAGGTTGCGTTTCATTGGCAGGACACTTAGAAGATGCAACAAGTCCACTAAAGAGACAGCTTACACTACACTCTTCGTCCTCTGTTAGAATATTGCTGCGCGGTGTGGGATCCTTACCAGGTGGGATTGACGGAGGACATCGAAAGGGTGCAAAAAAGGGCAGCTCGTTTCGTATTATCACGTTATAGGGGAGAGAGTGTGGCAGATATGATACACGAGTTGGGATAGAAGTCATTACAGCATAGACGTTTTTCGTCGCGGCGAGACCTTTTTACGAAATTTCAGTCACCAACTTTCTCTTCCGAATGCGAAAATATTTTGTTGAGCCCAACCTACATAGGTAGGAACGATCATCAAAATAAAATAAGAGAAATCAGAGCTCGAACAGAAAGGTTTAGGTGTTCGTTTTTCCCGCTCGCTGTTCGGGAGTGGAATAGTAGAGAGATAGTATGATTGTGGTTCGATGAACCCTCTGCCAAGCACTTAAATGTGAATTGCAGAGTAGTCATGTAGATGTAGATGTAGATCTTGTAGTAACATCGGTAGAAAATAACATAGGAAATCAGCATACATTGCACCATTTAGAATGCCATCGATTAAATGGGGGCCAATTACCCTTCCTCCCATAATGCCGCACCATAAATTAACCCGCCAAGGTCGCTGATGTTCCACTTCTCGCAGCCATCGTGGATTTTCCGTTGCCTAATAGTGCATATTATGCCGGTTTACGTTACCGCTGCTGGTGAATGACGCTTCGTCGCTAAAAAGAACGAGTGCATAATATCTGCCATCGTCCCGTAATATCTCTTGTGCACCGTGGCATAACTGTACACGACGTTCCAAGTCGTCGCCATGCAATTCCTGGTGCATAGAAATATGATCGGTTGCAATATATGTTGATGTAGCATTCTCGACACCGTCGTTTTTGAGATTCCCGATTCTCGCGCAATTTGTGTGCTACTGGTGTGCGGATAAGCCGCGACAGCAGCTAAAACACCTACTTGGGGGTCATCATTTGTTGTAGGTCGCGGCTGACGTTTCACATGTGGCTGAATACTTGCTGTTTTCTTAAATAACGTAGCTATCCGGCGAACGCTCCGAACACTTGGATGATGTCGTCCAGGATACCGAGCAGCATACATAGCACACGCCCTTTGGGCATTTTGATCACAATAGCCATACATCAACATGATATCGGCCATTCCCGCAATTGGTAAACGGTCCTTTTTAACACTGGTAATGTATCATGGAACAAATACCGTCCGTACTGGCGGAACGTTACGTAATACCACGTACTTATATGTTTGTGACTATTACAGCGCCATGTATCACAAAGCGAAAAAGGTGGTACACCTAAAACTTTCATATTTCTTTACGTACTACACGAATATGTAATAACAATTTAAGGTTCCTATTTAAAAAAAAAACGCATTTTATATCCGTTTGACCAATGGCAGCGCCATCTAGCGGGCCAATCATAGCGCCATTTGGTTTCCTCCTTCAAGCCATACGAGCTTCGTTCTTCGTAGATTTTTTGTTTGATGCTTATATCGTGAGATATTTGGCCTGGTCACTATCAATGGGCCACCCTGTCTATCTCATCAGTGACTGCGAGTCACGTCGATTGCATTTATGTCTCCCATGATCTAGTAGAAGTGACGATGGAAGCAGAAAGAGGGTCGTTAGCCATTACTGATCACAGTGCGTACATCTACACTATCACATTACGTCTTTAGAAGGTATGGAGGAGTCGTGGAAGATGGAAAATCGATGTAGCGCAGCTTCTGGGGACTGAATGTCTTCCTCGTAGTAGACACGTGGACCTCCTACAAAGATCGACTGCTGAGATATCCCTCCACTGAAATGGCGGCTCGAATGAGCAAAACTGGCGCTAATGCGCGATGTTGCAGAGTGATAGCAGTCCGTTTGGTCTCGACAAATGACGGAATATTACTTTACATTGCTCCGAGAACTCATGGAAAGCCCACCGTTCCATGACCAACAGGTAAAGATTCATCACACCAGTGCCCAGATAATCTCACATATACGGCTTCGTCTCGAAAGTATCGAGGTGCGATCATGGTGCCAAGACTGCATTGGCGGTGAATCTCCGTCTATGCAACATATTCTTCGTGAACGTCAACAACAACGACGCACAATAATCCACGTTCATCGCATGCCATATGGTCGACGTTCGACTGCAGAGGCAAACTTTGGAATGAAGTCTTTGACCACCATCGACGATTTTCCCATGAGGAGCATTATGATGGTCCAGCTTTTGCTGTCACACTGGACATCGCGTACCTTCGACAACGTATCTCTTATGGTGCCAGTTACCAGCGCAGGCATCGAGGAAGCCGTAGTGAATAGTGCAAGCGACAAGTCCCGTGTTTCTTATGGTATCCCCTTGGAGTTCTACCGGGCGCTACAAGATTTCATTATTCTTCAATGGTCGTTGATGTATCAGGAATTGATGGCGCCTGCTGTCTCACTGCTTTTGTCTTTTAAAGAAAGTCTAATTATCCCGATCTCCAATCCAACAAGGGGCGTTCCATGACCAACAGGTAAAGATTAATCACATCAGTGCCAATATAATCTCACATATACGGCTTCGTCTCGAAAGTATCGTGGTGCGATCATGGTGTCAAGACTACATTGCCGGTGAACCTCCGTCTATGCAACATATTGTTCGTGAACGTCAACAACAACGACGCACAATAATCCACGTTCATCGCATGCCATATGGTCGACGTTCGACTGCAGAGGCAAACTTTGGAATGAATTCTTAGACCACTATCGACGATTTTGCCACGAGGAGCATTATGATGGTCCAGCTTTTGCTGTCACATTGGACATCGCGTACCTTCGACAACGTATCTCTTATGGTGCCAGTTACCAGCGCAGGCATCGAGGAAGCCGTAGTGAATAGTGCAAGAAACAAGTCCCGTGTTTCTTATGGTATCCCCTTAGAGTTCTACCGGGCGCTACAAGATTTCATTATTCTTCAATGGTCGTTGATGTATCAGGAATTGATGGCAACTGCTGTCTCACTGCTTCTGTCTTTTAAAGAAAGTCTAATTATCCCGATATCCAAGCCAACAAGGGGCGAGGGTTTAAGCATTATTGCCGGTTGACTTTTCTCAACAGCGACCTTAAAATAGTCACAAGGCTTCTGGTGACGCGCCTTAAGAGCATCTTGTCCCAAGTACTTTCTACAGAACAAAGATCTATCGGAGGAGCTAATAATATGCAGACAGCGCTTAGTGACTTTCGGGATGCGACAGCCCACGCAGCAGCTTGTCGCCTCCGTGGTTCCCTGACCACAGTGGACGTTGACCATGCTTTTGACAGGGAGGATCATGATTTTCTTGCGGCGGCGATGGCCAGCCTTCCTTGCCTCCGATCTTTGTCAGCGTCATACTCTCACTTCTCCGTGGTGGATAATCGCAAGTGCTATTCAATGGACGTGTGGTAGAAACTGGAAATTTCGTGCTCGGACCGTTAGGGTTGGCGATTCTCAGTGATCTTATCTGCAGTTGCTTACTCTACTTAACTGTGGAATGAAACATTGTCTGTCGGGGTTAACGCTGTGAGGAACACATTTCATTACATTCTATACGCAGATCATCTGATCCTTCTGGCCCGATCGGGCCATTAGTTAACGTCAGCACTGAATGGCTCACGCGATGTGGGATGTCGGAGGGCAGCTGCATGAGCATAGACAAGTTTCGGGCGATAAACGTGGGCAGAGGCCTCCAGGAGGGCAGTGTAGCGCCACCACAATCGTTTTACACGATTAAATGCCTGAGCGTTCTCTTCACTCGCGAAGTCAGCCGCACGGCGACGTTTGATTATAGATGCCTACTACAGGCTGTTTCAATGGGTGTCTGAAGGCAGTTGTTACGAGCATTGCATGTGGTCCAATGAGTCACCTTCATTGACACCTAGGCGGCATCCAGAACACCGCACCTGGTACGTATTTTCCCAATGACGATCGTGATTGACCCTTAGCAAAATTTGCTGTTTTGAAGAGCGCGCCGTAGCGCGTAGTGTAAAACAGTCGCCTTCCGTTTCTGGCGGTGGCGCCGCTGTGGCAATCGCAGCTTTGGTGTCTCCCTCTGCTGTGAAAGGGGAAAGGTTGCTTGTTCACGTGCATTTAAGGGGCGCTATGAGCTCGTCAGGGGGTCAGTCAGTCGTAGGCAGTTGGTCAGCCAGGGCAGTCTGTCAGTCTGAGCGTGTCTGGTCAGTTGGTCAGCCAAGTTAGCCTGGGTCTGTCTCTCGCCCGAATTGGTGAGGCGGTTAGTGTCTGTCGGTCGTCCGGAATGCTAGTATGTGTTAAGCAGCCAGTCTGCTAGAGTTTGCTCAGGCAATGGGTGTTGGTTGTTGTATCGATCGGTTGGTCGGTCACCCACTGGGACACAAGAAGACTGGTCCGCCTGGAGCGTCGGCGCATGTGAGGTCGCCACGTGAGTCCAGTGACCACGCCGTATGGCGAGACGTTCTGGCTTCGCGGCCAACATGAGAGCAACAGGAGTCAACCCACGACATCTACATCTACATCTACATGACTACTCTGCAATTCACATTTCAGTGCTTGGCAGAGGGTTCATCGAACCACAATCATACTATCTCTCTACTATTCCACTCACAAACAGCGAGCGTGAAAAACGAACACCGAAACCTTTCTGTTCGAGCTCTGATTTCTCTTATTTTATTTTGATGATCATTCCTACCTATGTAGGTTGGGCTCAACAAAATATTTACGCATTCGGAAGAGAAAGTTGGTGACTGAAATTTCGTAAAAAGGTCTCGCCGTGACGAAAAACGTCTATGCTGTAATGACTTCCATCCCAACTCGTGTATCATATCTGCCACACTCTCTCCCCTATAACGTGATAATACGAAACGAGCTGCCCTTTTTTGCACCCTTTCGATGTCCTCCGTCAATCCCACCTGGTAAGGATCCCACACCGCGCAGCAATATTCTAACAGAGGACGAACGAGTGTAGTGTAAGCTGTCTCTTTAGTGGACTTGTTGCATCTTCTAAGTGTCCTGCCAATGAAACGCAACCTTTGGCTCGCCTTCCCGACAATATTATCTATGTGGTCCTTCCAACTGAAGTTGTTCGTAATTTTAACACCCAGGTACTTAGTTGAATTGACAGCTTTGAGAATTGTACTATTTATCGAGTAATCGAATTCCAACGGATTTCTTTTGGAACTCATGTGGATCATCTCACACTTTTCGTTATTTAGCGTCAACTGCCACCTGACACACCATACAGCAATCTTTTCTAAATCGCTTTGCAACTGATACTGGTCTTCGGATGACCTTACTAGACGGTAAATTACAGCATCATCTTCGAACAACCTAAGAGAACTGCTCAGATTGTCACCCAGGTCATTTATATAGATCAGGAACAGTAGAGGTCCCAGGACGCTTCCCTTGGGAACACCTGATATCACTTCAGTTTTACTCGATGATTTGCCGTCTATTACTACGAACTGCGACCTTCCTGACAGAAAATCACGAATCCAGTCGCACAACTGAGACGATACCCCATAGCTCCGCAGCTTGATTAGAAGTCGCTTGTGAGGAACGGTGTCAAAAGCTTTCCGGAAATCTAGAAATATGGAATCAACTTGAGATCCCCTGTCGATAGCGGCCGTTACTTCGTGAGAATAAAGAGCTAGCTGCGTTGCACAAGAGCGATGTTTTCTGAAGCCATGCTGATTACGTGTCAATAGATCGTTCCCTTCGAGGTGATTCGTAATGTTTGAATACAGTATATGCTCCAAAACCCTACTGCAAACCGACGTCAATGATATAGGTCTGTAGTTAAATGGATTACTCCTACTACCATTCTTGAACACTGGTGCGACCTGCGCAATTTTCCAATCTGTAGGTACAGATTTATCGGTGAGCGAGCGGTTGTATATGAGTGCTAAGTAGGGAGCTATAGTATCAGCGTAATATGAAAGGAACCTAATCGGTATACAATCTGGAACTGAAGACTTGCCCGTATCAAGCGATTTGAGTTGCTTCGCAACCCCTAAGGTATCTACTTCTAAGAGACTCATGCTAGCAGATGTTCGTGTTTCAAATTCTGGAATATTCCATTCGTCTTCCCTGGTGAAGGAATTTCGGAAAACTGCGTTCAATAACTCCGCTTTAGCGGCACAGTCGTCGATAACAGTACCATCGGCACTGCGCAGCGAAGGTATTGACTGCGTCTTGCCGCTTGTGTACTTTACATACAACCAGAATATCTTCGGATTTTCTACCAAATTTCGAGACAATGTTTCGTTGTGGAACCTATTAAAGGCATCTCGCATCGAAGTACGTGCCAAATTTCGCGCGTCTGTAAATTTTAGCCCATCTTCGGGATTTCGCGTTCTTCTGAACTTCGCATGCTTTTTCCGTTGCCTCTGGCCGGTGCGAGCTGTGATCCGTGAGACGGGAGATCGGCGCACCCTCTTGCGTCCGTTGAAGCGGCTGGCAGCGGACTGTTCGGGAGAGCTTTTGGGGTGTGCTGCGCCAGACCTTTGCCACTAATCGCATTTATTAGAAATTAAGTGATTAGAGATATGTTGTTTCAGTTACTTGTTAAATTCTACTACTGTTCTTGGTCAGTCTCTCGTCCCCAGCTTGCTCGTCTGTCTCTCATCCGCCTTTGTTAGCCAGTTATTGTCTGTCTGTCAGTCTGTCGGTCTGCCGTACGTTAATAGCTGCTTCTGTCACGTTTGTCGGATTCGGTGTTAGCGATTTCCTTAAATATGTTTTTATCTTGCCTATCATCTTGTGAGGCGGTATATGTGTAATGTAGAGCATGTTGTACACTTTATGTATGTCTGAATTTCATGGGTTTTATTTAAATAGTAATTTTTATAAAGTTGCCACCCTTCCACCGTAAAAACGAATTGCACTTTTGGTGGCAAATAATTTCTTAGTGTGTTTGCACCATCCCTCTTACAGGGTGCATAGTTAATGTGTTTGTGTCAGTTGTTAAAATTTTTAGTTTAAAGTAATCTGTTGTGTTGCAGATTTGCACCAGTGTAGTTTTTCAGAGGTCGTTGTGAGCGGTCGTGACTACAGCCGTGTTGAAAGGGGGCGGAAGCTTCTCAGCCCTAGGGCTCCTACTGAAGAAAAAGAAAAACAAGTTATTTAGCCTCTGAATAAATTTTAACTTGATATTTACAGAGTGTTTTCTGAATATAATTTTCAAATCTGTGTTTTTTTAAGAAGAAAGGTTTTTTTACGAATAAAGTTTTCATTTGTCAAAATTCAATTTGTTTTCTATCAGTTACCCATTGGCAACTAGTTCCACGCTCGCCTGGTGTGATTAAATTTATTAATGTTCTTGATGAAGCGTTAGTAAATAAAGCAACTTCTTTAAGAAAAGGTTTTGAAAGTAAATTCACGGGTCAGTGATAGCACGAGTACTAGCGGCATTCTTTTATTTTGCCACTGCTGGACGTATTCAGAAGATACGGTTGACACCATCAGTCTACACACGCGCGACGGTGGGTTGGGGCAGTGGCACTTTGTCAGCACAGTGGTTAAACTGTGGATTCATTGCTGCAAATCTGTCACTGGTCTCCTGATTGAGGTACTGATGCCTGCATCCCGCTTTCCGCGTACTGCCGTTGCACATATCGCGCCCTCTCTCACACATATCAAGACCTTTCCTCTTGAATACAGCCATCCGTTTGCTAAATTTCCAGGACCAGCGTACCAACAGCGACTGACACACATCATCTAATGATGAACGTCACGCTCAGTATGTGATTGAGAGTCGCCGCACCATGGCTCTATATCCCACGGTGGGGAGTGCCAGCCACAGTGACCATCATCGTACAGCAGTGGTGAGCCTCCTAGTACCTTATCGTTAATGAGAAACACGGGACGTTGATTCGACTGCACAATATCGGTATGATTAACTCCCCACTATGCACGCTGTACTGTTTGATGGATGCAGACGAAAATAGTTTAGTGTGTGTACTCTCAGCAGACATGTGGCTGCCGGTATGCGTCATCATCGCCTTTTATCTTCGAACTAATCCACATGTAATCGAGCCACGGATATTTATTCTGACCAGAAGACACATACATTCCAAGCTCTGACGTGTATCAAAGGACTATCAGTTTACTATATTTTCCGAAACGGTACAAAGGATGTGCTGGACTATTGGGCATTTATACAGGAAGGACATGAATCTTCGAAGAAACTTCTACGATAACGTCAGCTTTTTGTCAGTTATTTGGGTACGCCCCCCCCCCCTTCCCTCCGCGCGCAGTTGGGGCGTACCGGAAGGAGGACACGAGGAGGCGACATGTTGCTGCTGTTGTATTGGACTCTGACATGGAAGACGGAGCTACGAATATATTCACCGAGAAGACGTACCCATCCACACGTCACCCGTACTCCGAGTATCTACCACTCGCTTATCCTTTTCTTTATGTTATGGGCGCCGAAAATGTTTCGCTTTTGCTTGAGGGGCTCTTCCATTTTTTTATTTTGATTGCACAGAACCTAAAACCATTTAAAAAGTGGTTAAGGCGACCTCTACCAATAAGTGGTCCGAATTCTGGTCGGCCACAATTTTTCATACGTGCAAACAGCTGACGTCAATCCACATTCGGAAAACTTGATTCCATTTCGTAATATTTATTATGGTCAAAACAGTGTCTGTTCCTTTATAAATGCTTACATGTCTGAAAGACACTGTAAAGTGAAGATATAGACGCCGTACAAACATAGACATTGTAATCATGGAACATAATATTATGTTGCATGATTATGTTGACTGACATATTAAATGTTGACTTTGAGCATGTACAGGTCGTACGATAAGGCAGTTCCACACGCTGAATCGCTTCTGTACAGCATTACGGATCCGTATTGTACGATCTTCAAGCATCAACGCGGTTACCTTGTAGACAAGGTGTATTAATTTCCCTCGCAGACACTTTAAGCCTGTTGAGCGTCTAGGCCATTTTGATTTTCCCGGACGACTCACTTAAATATCTCCAAATGTTCTGTTGACAAGGTATGAAGCTATCTGTGCGGAACGGTCGTGACACCCTTCTCGCTAGAGCCACATGGATCGTCTTACGTGCTGTGGGATGTCTTCCAGTAAATGCGGCTGCTTATCTGTTAGGAACCATAGACCAACTACGTTGAAAGACTTGTGGGCTAGTACGTCAATACAGCTTTATGGCTTCCCACACCACAACAACGCTGGTCCAACTGAGGCGCCAGGTGGAAGTGGCATGGCAAGCCGTTCCACAGGACTACATCCAGCATCTCTACGATCGTCTCCATGGGAGAATAGCAGCCTGCATTGCTGCAAAAGGTGGATATACACTGTACTAATGCCGACATTGTGCATGCTCTGTTGCCTGTGTCTATGTGCCTGTGGTTCTGTCAGTGTGATCATGTGATGTATCTGACCCCAGGAATGTGTCAATAAAGTTACCCCTTCCTGGGACAATGAATTCACGGTGTTCTTATTTCAATTTCCAGGAGAGTAGGTGACAAATGGGAAGATTAAAGGATAATCTGTTCAATTGGGGATACGCCGAAGAAGAACCCTGCCACTGTGGAGGAAAACAAACGGTGATATACACCTGTTCACCTGTCCATCCTTGCTGGTCCCATGCATGGCCAACGACGCTGCAGCGAAGTGTAGCGAGCGCTGGAGAGAGATATGAGCCTTGCTATAGACAATAATGACGACTTACAAATGTGAAGATCATGAATGGATATATAGATGTATAACGAGTATTAAGTTGTCACCCGCCAGGGTAGCTGAGAGCGCTAAGGCGCTGCTACCTGGTCTCTGGCCCCAGATCGAACATGCCCGGAGGACTAACGACGAGCCCCAGTATACGGCCGGCCTGGATTTGGCTTTTAGGCGGTTTTCCACATCCTGCTAGGTGAATACTGGGCTGGTCCCCACGTTGTGCCTCAGTTCCACGGCTAACAGACATTTGAAACTCGTTCGCACTATTCCATGGGTTACACTAGATGCAGACAGTTGGTGTACACACATTCCATCCCAGAGGGTTATGGGGTGGCGACAGTAAGGGCATCCAGCCACTCCTTAAAATTAACACGCCATATACGGTCAACCATAACAGCAGATCCCGATAGTCGGGATTAATGCTTGGGAAGAGAGAGAATTATTATTTAGTTGTATTTGTAACCTAGTATATATAGCCCATTAATTAATTACAGATGAAGCTCAGATTCGATTAAATAAATAAATAAAACCTCTCGTCATACGAAGATACGTCCAGCAGTGTCGAACATGATCGTTTTGATGAGCTTGGTGTTACGGTGTGGGAAGGCGTCATGTTGCATGGGCGCACTGACCTCCAAATCTTTGAAAACAGTCTTCAAATACAATGCACCCACTTGCCAACAACGCAGCGACACTCTACTCATTTCCCATGTGTGTATTTTTAGGATTGTATTCTGCCGCAATTTTATTTTTATGGAAGAAAATGAACGACCGTATTCGGCTCTTGAATTGGTTTGCTTCTCCCCCGACTTAACATTCCACGAAACAGGTGTGGGATGTGTTATGAAGACCCACTGTATCATGCCCAAGTGCACCAACGATCATCCAACAGTTGTGAACCACGCTGATGGAGGAATGGAACCCTGTTCTACAAGAACTGACCACCAACCTTGTGACCAGCATGAGAACGCGTTGCAGAATATGCATTGCCGTCGGCTGTGATAGAACATCCTAATCAGAACAACGTCCGGCGTTTTATCGTATCCTGAGGAACGCGGCACTTCACTGTAATTATTGTCTTTGAATAAAAGTGTCACACCTGTTCGTCTCACTGCGTATTTATTTCAGTTATCTTCCATACTATACAGTAGCAGTTCTTTCTACATGTCGTCCAAGTTTCAACGAGGTTTGTTACTTGGCAGTGACACGTCGAGAAAAAGCTTCTATCATCCTTAAGTTTTGTATGCCTCTGAATTGGAACTTTATGTTGCCAATAACTTCTTGTTGTGATCAAGGGAGAACTGCGCAACACTTGCTTCGGTCGATACCTGAGATTTCATTGTTTCCTTCGGCAACTAATTCCGGCATGAATTTCAGCGATAAGCTGTTTCCAATATGATATGATTTTCAGATACCGTAATCGTCGCCAAACTGCTGTAGGACCTACACCGTAGTGCAAACACTAAGGACCTCAGAAGTATCTCCTTCACAACCGTATATTGTGATCTCACCAAATTCACATCACGTATTTTTTATGTATGCCTCTACTCTGACTTTTAGTTTCCGCTACCAATTAATAAGTGTTTCTTCTGTTCCCAGGGAGAGATACTGTATCATTCCCTAGACTGTCTGTTAGCCGATAGTGCTATATCCTCGTGTATTTCTACCGTGTAACCAGAATAGCAATTTCATTTCACACATAATTTCTATATTCACATAATTCCGTTTAATTGCATGACATAGACTTTACAATCTGATGATGAGAGCATTGTCGTTTGAAACGCGTTGTTAAAATATATGTATAAGAATCGCGGTTGAATGCTAACAGTGATAACCAGTATAACGAAAACTGCTACCTCGACTCCATAATGGACTATATTAAATCACATAATTCCCGTTCTCTTGCATAATCTAACAGAATTACGTTCACGCGGACGTATTACAAATGTCTATTATCGGATGCTATCTACTTTTACGACAACCACCAGATATATCAACGATGTGATATGTTGCTGACCGGATGATATCTCCACAAAAACTCAATAAAAAAGATATTACATTAAATGTAGGTTTACTTCATTACAGTAAAAATTTCCAGAGACTGTTAGGAGTCGTCATTTTGTCCAATATCTACACTATGAGAGCAAAAAATCCGGACACCCACAAAAAATAGTTTATTCATATTAGGTGCATTCTGCTCCCCCGTACTGCGATGTACTCCGTATCAGCGACCTCAGTAGTCATTAGACATCGTGAGAAAGCAGAATGGGGCGCTCCGTGGAACTCACGGACTTCGAACGTGGTCAGGTGACTGCTTGTCACTGGTTTCGTACGTCTGTACGCGAGATTTCCACACTCCTAAATATCCCTAGGTCCACTGTTTCCGATGTGATAGTGAAGTGAAGGGACACGTACAGCACGAAAGGGTACAGGCCGACCTCGTCCGTTGACTGAAGAGACCGCTGACAGTTCAAGATCGGTCGTAATGTGTAATAAGCAGACATCTAGACCATCTCACAGGAATTTAAAACTGCATCAAGATACACTGCAGGTAGTATGAGTGTTGGGTGGGAGGTGAGAAAACTTGGATTTCATGGTCAAGTGAGTGCTCATAAGCCACACATCACGCCGGTAAATGCCAAACTACACCACGCTTGGAGTAAAGAGCGTAAACATTGGATGATTGAACAGTCGAAAAACGTTGTTTGGAGTGACGAATCACGGTACACAATCTGGCGATCCGAAGACAGGCTGTGGGTATGGGGAATGCCCGGTGAACGCAATCTGTCAGCGTATGTAGTGCCAACAGTAAAATTCGGGGCGGTGGTGTTGGTGTGGGCGTGTTTTTCATGGAGGGGCCTTGTACCCCTCGTTGTTTTGCGAAGTATTATCACGGCACAGCCCTACATTGATGTTTTAAGCACCTTCTTACTTCCAACTGTTGAAGAGCAATTCGGGGATAGCGATTGCTTTATTCGTCACGATCGAGCACCTATTCATAATACAAGGCCTGTGGCGGAGTGGTTACACGACAATAACATTCCTGTAATGGACAGGCCTAGACAGAGCCCTGAATCCTAAAGAACACCTTGGGGATGGTTTTTTAACGCAGACTTCATGTCAGGGTTCACTGACCGACATCGATACTTCTCCGAGTGCAGCAATCCGTGAAGAATGGGCTGCAATTCCTCAAGAAACCTTCCAGCACATGCCTGAACGTATGCCTGGTAGAGCGGAAGCCGTCATCAAGGCTAAGGGTGGGCCAACACCATATTGAATTCCAGCATTACCGATGAAGGGTGCCAGGAACTAGTAAGTCGTCTACAGCCATGTGTACGGATACTTTTGATCACATAGTGTGATTCTTGAAATTTTAATGAAGTTTCGGGTCTGCAACCGGTTGACGTCGACTTCTGTACAATATTTGGGCTGATAACCATCCAGCCACCTTCAGCTGAGTGTTCTGCATTGCAATTCCGAAACTTAACTCAATGTATTTCGTACTGAACGCCCAGGTAGAGGCGCACACTCTCTGCCAAGTCAACGCATTTTAGTCAGAGAATATTTGTTGTGATTATTTTGTGGGAGATGTCATGTTAACTTGACGATTCCATTCCCCTTTAGTAACTTAGCTAACAGTCAGGGCCATATGTGACTGTGAATTTTGTTTTGTGCTTGTTCCTCGTTTTTGACAAATGTTTTATTCCTGTCTGTTGCTATGTTTAATATTACAGTAAACTACGTCTGAGGAAAACGCTATTTCATTTCATCAGTATCCTCTTCCTGATCATTTAAGAATTTATCAATTTTTCTGTGAGTTCAGAATACGTCAGGACGCAGGATTCTTACTCAAAATTCCGAACTTAAGATCACTGCTGGGAGCCACAATTTGATTATTAGCATTTTGTTGTCCATTGCGCGAATATAATCAGCGATGAGCCTTATGGGTGGCTCTGGCGTGGACAGGAAATTCCAGATCAGGTATACCAGTAATTATTTTTCATCTCTTACAGTTTGTGAGCCTCTGTGGGTATTTCTGTGTTAGTTGGCGACGTTTGTGAAGATCTTCTCAATACGATAATACTGTCGTGAGGTTAGCTAAACAAAGTTAACTTTTTAGTATTTCAGGGATTGTGAACAAATAAGTTGTAATTAAGTTGCTGGGCGATATGTGTTAATAATACGTATTCTTTTTTCGAGTGGTCATTTTATTGTATGTTTGCTTCCAGTGGGTTCTGTACCACTTGCGTTTCTTGGTTGTTGGGGTTGACAATGGCTTTGTGAATATTTGGAGGGTTATTTCTTTCTTACACTGGTGTGTTTTAACAGTGATGATGTTTGGAAGAATTATGTCCACTGTAGATTCCGTCTTGCATTGATATGTTTGTTTGATATCTGAATGTTAATCACAAGCGAAGCGAGAGTCGTTAAATCAAGGCGTGAAATGGTGAGCTCTGTTGACATGCAGAACAATCAGAATACAGACCGGGATGAAAATTGGAGACGAGGCGGTTGCTTTTCTCGTGGAACAATCAAATTAGGATGTATAGTAGGAACGTTTTAGCGTCACTTTAAAGGTCACTGAAGCCGATAGTGAAGTGAGTGAGGGTGAAAATATGGAAGAAAAGTATGATGTCGATACAGTAGTTCACATTCGAAAACCGTCAGTGGCTGAAAATAACAGGACGATCACGTCTCTGAGTGCAAATGCGGAAATTAGCAATACGACAGACAGTATTCTTGAGTGTTTAGGGCAATGAAAAACGAAAGGGCTTGAGGAAATAGAAAAGTTAAGAAAGGACTTTGAATAAGTGGAAAGGATGAGGAAAGTGGAAGGGGAAGCGGAAGAAAGAAAAAGAGTGGGCATAGAATAAGAAAGTAGGTTATTGGGAAATATCAAGGATGTGCTAGGAGACTTAGGTAAGAGCTAGAAGCTAGCAGACGATGCACGGGAGGTAGCAAAGTAAGAAAAAAGAAAGCTTAAGTTGCTAGAATGGAGGCAGTTGGTGCCCGGAAGGTCGATTCAAAAAGTGACAGGCGCCACTTAAGAACAATCAGATTAAGCCGATTTATTTATCGTTACGTTACCTGAGTACGTATCCACCTAAACGTCTTACGAAAGAATTGGGCAATTTATGTTGGATATGTAGGGCAAAACAGCACACGACGTGACACTTCTGCCCGAAGGATTTACAGGATATAAAAAACGATGTACGCCTTGGTGTTACAATCATGGGCCCTGTCACAGTTCTTAAGAACCGTCAGCCTATGGACATGACATGAGAAGTCACTGAGTCGTTCCCCCACAACCGAGAACAGAATAGAAAGATAACAGAGTGTGCACTACGTAAGATACGAATTGCAGGGAGAAGAAGAAAAGAATGACAGGAAAGCCCAAGAAAAATAATTCTTCATAGGACAGAAAATGTTGTTCATATCGTTTCAACTCTCCAACACATAGAAGCAGGTGCGCCAAAAGCATTTACTGCCTACACTGGACCAGCACACATCAAAAGAATCGCTTACCTCAATTCTGTAGAACCAGAGATATTAAAATCAAGAAAGTTATTCGGCATCCACCATGTCAGCCACATAAAACATTTTTTTTAAATGAGTGAGATGTTAAAAGTCGGATTTTTATAAGGTTACATTGAATAGTTTTAGGTATTCTGTGTTGTATATTATCGTATGACAAGTTTTGAGGTTTTGAGTCGCGCCACTGAGGCATGGTGCGTTTGTTTTCTTGTGGATGCCTTGGACTGTGTCAGCGCTGTGGATGTGCATATTATTCGAAGTGAGCCTAAACTGTTTAGTACACATGAGGATAGCGGCTGGACCCTGCTTTTGCTGATGTGCAAGAGATTCGCGGATGCCCAAAGTTGTTGGCGAATCCAGTGCCACGGTTCTTGTCCGCAAGATACAAGCCCACGCGATAACCTATCAGGCTGATGACAAGAGTCGCAAAGACCACTCGGACGAAGACCAGCTCGATGGAGATGTGCGTTGATCGAGATCAGGTTGTGGGTGGTCCTATACCACGACGAGGCGACTTCTATCGGTAGGATAGGTAAACTAAAATCAAACTACATTGTTTTCCAGGATATCAATGGCTGTGATGCAAAGATCTGGTGGTAAGGTGTGTCATCGATAAAATAACGGTTCACAGAAAACCTACTGTAACGTAAAATTCAAGTAGGTGCTTCGACAGGAGGAATAAGTCAGACTGGTCAGTCGAAGAACGAAAATAAACGAGTATGTATTAAAACGGTACGCCGTATAAACAACACTGAAGCCTTTACTTTAACATTGAGAAATCTCAACCCTTCAAGGAGACTCGATCTCTTGATGCCGAAGTCGAAAAATATGACTTTCCCAAGAGAAACGACCGGACAGTTGCATCAACTTGCACGCGTAGCGGGAATATTTGTGCAGCATAGTACATTTCGCTCAAAATGTAGGAACCTAAGACACGCACTTTGTGAAGAAGACTAAGGGAACGGCGTTCATTTGCCCCTTGAATACGGTTCGTCACCTCCCGAAAACTGAGTGTAGCCATTTTCATTGGGTAACGATCTACCGTAATTCCCAACGATTTGTGGCCAGCAACCACCGTTTCAGGTGGAGTGACAACGCGTTTAAGACCCTGCAGTGGTAATGGGTACATTTCCGTCCATTAATGCGGGCCTCAGAGAGAGATCAAAAGCAATCCAATACATCCTTGAGCAAGGATATGTCGTCGATATGACGTACCAATGCCATAACATCATTCGCGTACGCTCGTACCGAAAACTTTTCTCCTCATGACTTCCAGCAACAATTCAGCAATACGGCGAAACATAGCGTCAAAGGACAAGACCAAAAACAATGTAGAGAGGGGGCTCCTTTGCGGTTTGCCCCGTCGTATGGTGATCTGGGAAGTGAGTTGTCCGACCGCTACGACAGATGCGTGAATGTTAGTCAAAAGATGGAATAATATCTGACACGCAGTATGAGACCGGTCGCTTTGAGTACCTGCATCAAGAAACCGTGACTGACACTGTCAAATGCCTCATTAAAATCAACATAAGGAATGCTGTAGAGACAGAAGACTCTGTACCAGTAAAGTCACTACGAAGTTCTTCATTCAATGCCGGAGTAACCACGCAATCCAGGAGAAAGTAAATGCATCAGGGGCAATCGTATCAGTACATTGAAGCACCAAAGAAACTGGCATAGGCATACGTATTCAAATACAGAGACATGTAAACAGGAAAAATACGACGTTGCTGTCGGCAGCGCCTATATAGGCTAACAAGTGTCTGACACAGTTTTACTTCCTTTATTGCTGCTAGAATGGCAGTTTATCAAGATTCAAGTAAGATTGAACATGGCGCTATAGCCGGCGCACGAGAGACACAGCACCTCCGAGGTGACGATGATGTGGGCATTTTCCTGTACGACAACTTCACTAGTGGACCGTGAATATCAGGAATCCACTAAAACATCAAATCTCCGACATCGTCGTGGCCGAAAAAAGGTCCTGATGACTGATTAGAGTCATTCAACGTGACGTAAGTGCAACCCTTCCATGAATTGCTACAGATTTCAATGCTCGGTCATCAACAACTGTCAAGCGTGAGAACCATTCAATGACACATCATTGATATGGGCTTTCGGAGCCGAAGGCCCACTCGTGTACGCTCGATAGCTGCACGACACAAAGCTTTACGCCTCGCCTGGGCCTGTGGACGCGGACATTTACTGTTGCTGACTGGAAACATGTTGCCTGATCGGATTATTCTTGTTTCAAATTGCATCGAGCGGAAGGACGCGTACAGGTATGGAGACAACCTCATTAATCCATGGACCCTGCATATCCGAGGGGACCGTTCACGATGGTGGAAACTCTATAATGGCGTGGGGCGTGTGCAGTTGCAGTGATATGGGACCCCTGATACGTCTAGGTACGACTCTGACAGATGACACGTACATAACCATTGTGCCTCATCATCTGCATCCATTCATGTCCATTGTGCATTCCGACAGCCCTGCTCAACTCCAGCAGGACAATGCGTCATCCCACGCCTCCGGAATTGCTACAGAGTGACTCCAGGAACACTCTTCTGAGTTTAAACACTTCCGCTCACCACCGAACTCCCCAGACATGAACATCACTGAACATATCTGGGATGTCTTGCAACGTGCTGTTCAGAAGAGATCTCCACCCGCTCGTGTTCTTACGGATTTATGGACAGGTTTCATGGTGTCAACTCTCTTCAGTACTGCTTCAGACATTAGTCGAAGCCATGCCACGTCGTTTGCCGGCACTTCCTCGTGCTAGCGGGGGCCCTACATGATACTAGGCAGGTGCTCGGGTTTCACTGGTTGTTCCACGTAGATGTGGTTAAGGGACGGGATACATGCTCTTTTCCGAAGCGTCCGGGTAAGATGATATAAGGAGATCAATTCATTCTGCAGGAAGGAGCAGGATATTTTTCGCACCCCGTCCTATTTCTTGTCTCTTTAACTGAAGAAGCTTCATCTTAAGGTGGTGCACATCCATAATCTGTAAGGCAGAGAGTTGGGCCCGTTCATAAAATTGTCGCAAGACGAAACAATAAAACTCCAGAATGTGACAGAAATCAGTATCCCTGCGCCGTAATGAGTTGATGCGAGTTTGGCAGCCCTGACCACGACTCCATACGAGAAGGGCCCCTGCTGTGGGGCCGAACCTCTCGAATGATAATCTCGAGGGAATGATCCTTTGGGAGGGATGTGTTCAATAATAAGGGAAGGCGGTACGTTTTTATTAGCTGCGGCACGTGATTTAAAGTTAACACAGTGATCAGTAAGACAAGTGGGTACCACATCTATCGCTACCAGCTGTTCACATAAAGACTCAGAAACATAGACGCGATGGGGTAGGGTGCCTGAAGTAACTTTAAAATGCGTATACCTGACGAGAGTCGGACAGTGACCGATCGACGAATCGCGTATTTGGTCAAATGACACTTCTAACAAAAATATCACAAATTGAAATAAACTGTCGCAGCGCGGCAAATCTATGCTCGGAACTAATTCTGTTGACATTCAAAGTAAGGAAGGTATGGCTTGGATTAATTTATTAACCAAACTATGCAGTTCATTACTTGCAAGGGACCTCTAAAGCCGTGATTCGCAGTCCATGGCAGAGTCAATGGATGAATCTGAATGTAAAGAGCGGAATCTTTCTCGTTCAGCCTCTTTCTATTTTTCTCTTTTTTAGCGAACAGCACGCTTAGGTTGAAAACTGAAAATGCTGTTTGTTGCGGCTGTGCGGAAGGCGACAGCCACGTGGGACAACGTGGAGTGGATGGTGGCTAGGAGGACGGGACTTCGGGAATCCAGTATCAGGGATATACCCCACTTTTCTACACGTGCGAGATGCGGCTCCTGGGATGTCCGGCAAGTCCGTCGATATAGTACGGAGCTCTAGAACTGATCTATCCTCACGAGATTCTGAAGAGGGAGTCACATCTGTCGGGGTGCAGGAAGCTTTCGAATCTTGAACAGAAACCGACATGTTATCACCTGGTTTGAAGTGGGGAAGGGGAGAGTCCTTCTCCGCCGTAATCTGTTCAGTGGAGCTGAGAATGGAAGAGAAATCCAGCGACTCTTCTTCATCTTGTGTCCGTCTACGCTTGTTTTAAATTGGAGGTTGTGCGCCACGGAAGCGACAGTGACAAAGTCCCTATGCGTGGAAATGCCCTAAGACTGTTTCACAGTAGTTTGCGTTGCCCCTTAGAAACTTGAGTAGGCCCAGTGGCTGTCACTTGGAGAGCCACGTCCGCTAAAGTTAGCCTTTCACGTTGTTTGTAAGTGGATCTTAAGGCCATGAAACGACGCGGGCAATTTATGCAGAAGTTTACATTACTTTATCATAACCCCTGTGGAATGTAGCGCGACAGTGCCCTAATGATAATATCCATACCATAAACCAGTAATGGATTTAATTGATACTTTTCTCAGCATGATGTATAGTTTGACAACTACATAACTATTTGAAAACATGTTCTTTTATGCAATATGTTCGTGTTTGAGGGCGGACGCCTCTACACACAGTGTAGGCTGCCAATATCTTCTGCTCTATGACGATGGTTTTCCTCCGAAGTGTGGTATGGATCCTATCGTTGCCTAGGTGACGGACAGCAGCGTGGCAAAGGAAGCAGCCATATTGCGCCGCTGCCATGACAATAGCGCCCATAGGGCCTGGACTAGGCAACAGATAACATCGGAGCAGAGAGGACAGCCATGATGGGCAGCAACCATGGCAACGGCGTCCATAATGCCTGGACTCTGTATATACGATTCCAGTCCAGCAAGTCCGTCGATATAGTATGGATCACACTTAAACTTGTTACGTTATTAAATAATAGAAATAGGATATAAGTAAGCACAAATTAAATACAATACAAACAGGAAATTGTTTCCTTCCATCATAGTTCATTACGAATGAAGATAGGGTAACTTACTAACGTTCTTTTATAAGAATGACTGAAAAGTATTTCACATACTTTTTTATATCTATTTATATAATAGTGTTTCTTTCAATGAACATGGTTTCTTTAAATTGTTTACAATAAGTATGACATTGAAAACGATTTCACATACTTTTTTACATTTATTTGTATAACAGTGTTTTTTTAAATGGACATGGTTTCTTTAAATTGTTTACAATAAGTATGACATTGAAAAGTATTTCACATACTTTTTATGTTTATTTAAACAATTTAAAGAAACCATGTTCATTTAAATAAGTATACATAAATAAATACAAAAAAGTATGTGAAATACTTTTCAATGTCATACTTATAAAAGAACGTTAGTAAGTTACCTTATCTTCATTCGTAATAAACTATGATAGAAGGAAACAATTTTCTGTTTGTATTGTATTTAATTTGTGCTTACTTATATCCTATTTCTATTATTTAATAACGTAACAAGGCACAAATGCCTTGAGAATGGTAGGGTGTGCTCCAGTCGAAATATCGGCGGTGTCCGACGACGTCACCCGGCGGCAAACCCGTGAGTTATTTGAACATTCGATTCGCCGGGAAAAGTTAAGGTAAACACGAATTGTATTTATACTTTCATTTTTAAGCCTAGACATTCACCATTGCTCCCCGCTGGAGGCATTGCTTACGCTCACGTGCTCATAGCTTGTTATATAACCCCAGGCATAGGGTAAATCCTTTACAGTCTCCTGCCAAACCTTGGTAGATGTGACACCACCAGCAGTAAACAAGTAGGTAAAATATTATATTTACGTAATCCATTCTTATAAGAAGATAGTCGTTAGTTTTGTCTAAGATATATATTGAAAACTTCACAGCATGACCTCCCCTCGATGGGCTGAAACCGAACGGCACTAAATAAGTAGAAAACGCGATTAAGACTGTTTTCTTAATGCTCAGTTAAGCGGACGTGTCCATTCTAATTACATATAAATAGGTTCCTTCCTGTCCCGGGTATATTACATATACCTGGTATGCACACACTTGCAAATGAGAGGCAATATTCCGTTCGACCACCATGACCACGGATCAGACTCCACTATAAAGTTGCCAACGATGTTGAGTGGACCAGCGTTCCCGCCATTTATACGTTATGTCCCCAGGCGGAAGCAGGACACTCTTAAGGAACCTGTCATCAACCCCGGACGGAAGGTTAAACATCCTAACATTCATATACCCCACCTCCACGTTAGGCAGAACAACCATACTATTAAAACCATCTCCGTGAGTGAAAGGGATGTGTTTTCCGTGCCGCAAGAGGAGCCTGTCAACCTGAAGCGAGTCTAGAAACTTGACACAAAACATGTACGATTTAGAACCGAAGTAGGCCGTGTGAACCTGTTCTGAAGTGACCTTGATAGTATTTATAGGCCAATTACGGATATCTAACGAAATTGGCTGAACGGGCCATTTGAATTTGTCAAACTAAAACTGACGGTACCTGTGCATTGAATGTTTCTGGGAGTAAAGGACGACATCATGGCGCATCTCTCTGTGTCAGAACTAAATCATGAACTTAAGACACAGAGAGACAACGATGTGACACACACAACGACTCACGTCATACTAAGGACAAACAAGGAAGCTCTCGCAGCGCTGCGGCAGAAGCGGGAACAGGCAGAACCTACTAGCCGAGCATGCGAAGCGGGGATAAACCCAAGGAAGCTCTACATAACAGATGCCGACAGTTATGCTTTTCGTGTGCTCCGTAGTTCAAATCTTACTTATTAGTTACCGCATACACACGTTCCCCTGGATGACAGCACATAGCACAACCTGTATATGAGTTTTGCTTGATGCTCTGTCGATATACAACGTTTGGAACTGATACGACTCTCCGATATGTGGACGTTGGGGGGTCAACGACAGCTTGTAAGATGGCAGGCCTTCTGGCTCTTCCACACTTGGTAGCACTCCCATCCCGCCATTCCATCTTCCACTATTATGTTTGATTCAGCACACATGAACATTGCCTTTAATAAGAGTAACCTTCTAACATTCTGCGTGGTGTCTGTTGTTCTAAATCGAGTCTCCCTACCACTTTCACGCAACGACGCTCTGAGCGTGTTTTTTTTTTTAGGGAATTGACTGGTTTGAACTTGGGACCTGTTGCTGGTAAGGAGACGCCAGACGACACATGACATGTAGAGTCCAGAAGAGTTCAGTGAGACTAGCCATGATATAACAAAATACTTAATGATTTTGGCGTCAGCTCCACTGCACTCCCTGTAAAAGAATCTTAATACTAACTAAATTTAGTGGAAGGGGTTCAAGGCTTTCCTATTTTTAGTTACCTGGTAAAATAACGCCGAAAAAGCAGTTAAGTTTACCACTGGAAATTTTATTCTACTTACAAAACATTGTTTATAAATTGCACTATTGATAAAAAAAAAATGTTTCAATACAGGATGATAAAAACCAACTGCGTTCAACAAAAATGTGAACGAATGTTCCCTGAATGTGTTTCCAAGTTCTACAATGGATCGAAGGATGACCTATGCCATATCACATCTTTAATCTACGTTTAAATTAAGTTTCACAAGGGAGAACAAGGGAGAAAACTATCAAAATGGTATACAGTGGCCCTCAATTATCTTTAATAACTTATCTAACTTGTCGTAAATTATAGTGGCTGATGTGGCTTCTCAATAATTACATAACAGAAAAGTCATCGCATTTCAGATTTTAACATACGTAGCAAACGTGAATACCATGAGCTTCAATTTACGATCGACACTAGTATTGCGTAAAAAGCGGATATAACAGATGAGACTTGTGCAGTTCTGAATGAAGCCATCTCCGAAGCAGTTCTGAGTGAAGCCGTCTCTGAAGCAACCCTCTCCTAACTTCTCCTTACTACAATTTACTAAAGTTGGTTAAAAAAAAAAACTATTTGGCTGTGTTTTCATCTGACCAATCAGGGTCTCAATGTTAACTTTAAGCTCTGCCCACAAAAAATTCTGTCTATCCAATGAGAAACGTTATACTTTTCGTGGTGGGGCAATGTTTTAAAGTTTGCAACGCAACAGAGACGCGAAAAAGTCTCACGCTAAAACTTGCAGCTTGTGTGGCCCTTTTAATGTTATCGTAAGATCTATACTGTTATCCGGAGCTCGCTAGCTTTTAACATGGGCTGGGGGGTGGTCCTGTCAGTTAGCTGGCGACGTGGGTGTCCGTCCCTTATTGTAGGGCCTTCTAGCTTAACACGGTTCTGCTCTCGGCTTCTGTTCTCGTTTCTCCCCTCAGAAAGGCGTCTGTCTCACGGTGGGAAAGTATGACATGAATTTCTGTGGTATTCCATTTGCTCACTCGTTACTCGTATTACTTTGGTTAATTTAATGTCACGATTTATTCGGAGCTATGTGACATACTACTGGATTTGCTTATCATGTCAGGGTTATCATGGAAGGTGTTGGATTTGCCTGTCACCTTACATATCAACACTCTTCGAACTCAATTTTTGCACTGAAGTTAGGCAATGATTCAATCGTTGTCCAAGCCAGTCAAAAATTATTCCTTTATCTAAATTTTGTTACATACTGTTCAGCCACATTATTCTGGTTCTGTGCTATCTTCTATTACTAATTTATATTTTATATACTTCCACATTATTCTCAAAAATATGTTTATATTAACAAGAGAAGAATATAGTTATGATATTATTATTATTATTAATTTTTAATTATTTTCTTTCTGTATTTAAGTGTGAAGTTTGTTTTTTAAGAAGTTTGTTATCAAAAGTGAGGAGTCTTTCACATCGATTTTCTTAGAAATATTTTTTTAATCAATGTAGTAATTAAGTAAAATCTATTCCTAATACGTTTTCTAAATATCATGTTCAAGTAAAATGTTTTTGTTTCTAGACACTCATTTCAACATTGTTACACTAACAAATAAGAATTATTTCCAAGAATTGCTTTGACAAAGATATATACATACACAAGTATTGAGATATTATCCTAACAAATGGTACAAATGTTAAAAAAAGGGAATACATCAAACAAGATAATTTTTATTCTTTGTTTTTACAAGGAGAAAATAAGTAAAATATAGTTATTGGTTTATTTTTATGAGGAGAAAATAAGTGGCATATAGTTTTAGTGTTTATTATGCCTTGCTTTTGTTCTTTATATACTGTCCATTTCAGAACTAATGAGTTATTTTTATCGACAGTCTATTTTTGACTTAAGTCCATAGTCGATGACTGTTATTTTGTAGTTTATTAACTGTCTGGTGTTCTTAACTTATTTTGTTTTTCACCCGTTTCTTTTGCACAATTCCTACATCACATAATTTGATTTCACACATTCACACAATCCTATGAATGTTTAAGCGTGAGGTTGGCGAATGTTTTTGCACGAAGGTGGTGGACTTGAGCGAGATGGATGTGGGCAAGTATTTGATGTACAGCTTCGTTCGTCATTCCTTGTTGGCTTTGTAACAGTGTGTTGCTGTTGTAGAGGTCCCACAATGGAATGCAGCTGTGAGTGCAGAATCTCGTGGTTTGCTGGCTTTGTATGCGTGAAAGTCATCGTTATGTGTCGCTGAAAGCTGTCGTTTTTCGTTGTAATACTTCGCAGACGACTAGTTTACAATAGTATAGGAATTTAGGAAGGTATGTCGTCTATTCTTCATCCATCTTCTTTCTTGGTCTCTATCTTGCGAATCTTCAACTTCTGTTCTTCCTGCTTTTTCTCAGCTTCTTACTTGATTCTTGGTTCTTCTCTGGGCAGGATATTGAAATATTTATTGATAACTAATCGCTTTGAAGTTTTCCTCTTAGTAACAGTTTGATAAATTGTTTGGGCATGTCATTTTTACTTTGTGGAAGTTTTTTCACTTCTGAGCATCAGCGTGCTGTTTAATAGCAGTAGTGTGACTTTTACACATATTTTTTTGCCAGTGGCGGCTTGCCCAAGCGGTCTTCTCGTCGGGCCGTTTTTTGCTGAGTCGGGGCGTTCCAAGACCCTCTGTCCCAGCAGGGTACCGCCACTCTGTGGTTCCGTGTTCTGACCCCAGCTGGGTTCCGCAACCCCTTGGTTCGGCAGATCTACTGCCCACTTCAACTACAAGATTGGCCTCTGTTGGTCTCGCTGTCCTATCCCTTCTCTTGCTAATTATGTCCTTTTCTTTCTTGACACTTCTCACGTTGCAACTTGTGAGTCATTGCATCTGGTCTTTGCTGGAGTTTTTACAATGGTTCTTACAAAAAGTTTTACTTATAATCATCTAACATATGTCTAGTACCTACATTGTTTTACGCCTTCTTAAAAAGCTTTACAAATTTCGGCGTCCTTTCCATGTTACAATTCTAAGATATTTTGAGTCTTAACTTCTACAAGAATCCTCAAATTCGTTTTTTGTTTTTGTGTAGTGTCACGGTGTATAGCATTTTAGTATTTCATGCTGTTAGACTATCTATGCTTTATCCCTTCACCTTAATCTATGGTACTATTGGTGTTATTTTTGTTTTTGTTTTTATTGAAACTACTTTCTTTTTCCCACCTTCCTCTCTCTTCATTCTTCTTTCACCTGATGATCTTATCTGCAACATAATCTTGAAATGTTGTGCTGATTATTTACCAGTAATAAAATTAATCTTCAAACTTGTACTGAAAGTGTTTAATACTGCCAGTCTTAGGCAAAAATACCTCTGCTTTATCCTGTAAAATGCCCTCTAATTCTCTTTTACTGTGTTCCGAAATACCTTGAACTTCTTGGAATTTTTCGTCGACTTCTTTATGGACTTCTAACATGAGTTGAGGTGATTCCCTCTTTTGTGCATACCATTCTAATTCTTCGCCCTCTTTATCTCCCATCATTTTTAATTGTTTGTTTATAACTGGTATTTCTTCTAATTTTAGCTTTTGCTCAAAGAGAAGTGTGACATTCCCAAATGTTACGCTACCTTTCCCCATATCTATTATGTCTCGTCTCTTATTTAAAAAATTTGCACCTATAATCAAATCTACAGTTAGTTTAGGTATAATCACGAAGTTCGCTTCGATCGTATGACCTTGACATGACAGAGTTAACCTTGTTTGTCTCGTAACTTCCACAGCATTGTTTCTAATAGGCCCCCTTACTTTAATCTTATGTGTTTTCAGAACTGGCAATTTCTCATTGGCATTACACTGCATGAATAAACTTTCCGAGATCGCAGTCAGTTCACTTCTGCTATCAATTACAATACTGACTGGGATATACTTTAACATTGCCTTCATTATTGGTTGAATTTGAAAGGGTTGGGTCTGTTCTTCTTCTTCTTCTTCTTGCATCAACAAATCTTCCACTGAATCATACATGAGTCTTTTCAGCAATTTCCATTGTGAATTCGAACTTCCTGTAGGATAAGCTTCGACTGCTACTTCTCTCTCTTTTATTTCATCTTCTCTATTTCTTCCTTCATTTACACTTTCTTCAACATCCTCTACTTTTTCCTCATCCTCGTCTATCTTCTCCTTCTTTGTTGCTACTTCCACATAATCGCATCTAAATGCTCTAATTATCGCTTCATAACTTCCTTCTTTACATACGTTGGGTTGTGTACCCACTAGTAACTTATTTTCAACTTCTGTTGACTGCGCATTATCCTCATTGAATTCGCTTTCCCTGGTTTCCATCTCAAATAGCTCTGCAATACTCACTACTTTGTCCTGTCCTCCTACATCCGTTGTGCATGCCTCTGGTAATTCATCTTCCTCGTCAGTATTCTCCCAATTAATTTCGTCTCAACACGATATTCTTATTTTCCTGTCTTCGTTTTCATCTAGTCCCTGCGGTTTTGTTTCTTCCTTCTTCTCTTCTCGTGATAAGGTATTTGCTTCTCTGTTCAAGGTGCTGCAATTGTCCTGGGTCGGTGCGTCATTCTCTTTGGCATGGCGCTTAGCTGTAAATTCGAACGTTTTTCGGGGTTTGGTGGTCTTACCACCACCTCTTCTATCTGTATTCTCTTTTCTTGTTCAGCTTGTTGATAGTGGTTTCTTTGTTGATAATTTGTCAGTCTATTGGTTCTCCAGTACCCGTTCTGGTTGTCGTTATTCCCTCTGTAATAGTTGTTGCCGTTCCTGGGTGAATTATAGTTGTTGCCATATTCTCTTCTAAATCCATAACCGGTTCTTTGTTGAAATCTATTGTCGTTTCTTGGTGCGAAGTTATCACGTGGTTCGTAATTATTGTTTCTTAGTACTGTGTCTTGTGGATACCACTGCTTTTTGCTTTCCTTTTCACGTGCGCTTCGTCTTTTTCTTGCGTCATGTTCCGAAAATATGAACTCTAGTTCCCTTAGAATACCTTTAAATGCTTCGACGTCATTGCCTCCGCGACCTACTAATGATTGCTGGTATTTCAATGGTAACTTCATCTCGCATAATTTAATCAAGTCTCCGTCACTGTATGGTACATCTAAGGATTGATTTTTCTTTGCCATTAATTCGAAAATTTTCACGGAGCTCTTCTCGCCTGAATTTTCAAAATATGGATTCTGTAATAATTCGTACTTCACTCCATTCTGTGCTTCGCTGGACCAATATCGTGAGAGAAACTTCTCTCTGAAATCTTCGTACGATCTGCATGTCGCTGCAATATTCTGCATGGTTTTGCGACTGTTCTTGATATGTGTGCACATATAAAGTCTAATTTGTGTGCTAGCGTCCAGTGTTCTGGTAATCCTACTCGGAAATGATCAATAAAAGTTCGTGGATGTAATGAGTTTCCTCCTCGAAAGCGCTGAAATTTTCTGACTGTGACGAAATGATGGTTGTCGTACTTCGTCATAGTTCCATATGAAATTCGCGATTCTTCGCCACTTTTGTTTGTGATCATTTCTCCCGTCGTTCTTTCCGGTTGTGGTAGATCCATTGCATATTGTCCATTGTAACTTTCGCGTACCCACGGTGCAGGCTGTCTGATTTCACGTATGTTTCTTTCCGATAGTGATTGGAATCGCAAATGCATGAATATCTTCGTTAATTGTTTGCTTTCCGGTGCTGTTACAGATACTGATGTGGTTGCATACTCAGTGCTTGTTCAATCCTGGTCACTACGCTCTTCCATGGTTTGCAACCACTCTATTCTCAATATCTGAAATTGTCGCTTTGTTTGCGCTTCCATTTTGACTATGAGGTTATCATATCTTTTCAGCGCTGCTTTTGTGATACGTTTGTGTAACACACTGTTTTCCACAACTTCACGCGCTGTACCTGCTGCTTGTCTAGTAATTTCGTTTATCTGTTTCTCTAGTTTCTTGACTTCTCCCTGGGTGTTGTTATGTAATGTTTTGATCTCGTCCTGAATGTCATTAAGCAATGTTTGTACGTCCACTTGTACCTTGTCAATGTCTGTTCTCAATTGATTGTGACCTGTTATTAAGTTTGCTATCACTTCTCGAGATTCTTTTGCTTCGTCTTCAGTATGACTTAGGTGTAACTGAATTTTTTTGTTTTGTTCTTTCATCTCACGTCATTTGTCTCGAGGTTTCTGCATTCTGAATTTTAATTCGGTTCGCAATTTCTTTATTTTGTCTTGTCATGGTTTCCGTCATTAATTGTAATAATTCTGGCAGATTGGTGGGTCATATTGCGTTTTCTTCCGACGTCCTACGCTCTGTGTTTTCGCCCAAGTGTTGGTTTGCAACCGATTGAATTGAACTGTGCGATGACACGTTTCTGCTCGAATTCCTTGTACTCTGTGATGAGGGAGCTCTGATTACTTGTACTATGGGTTCTACGTATTCAAGACGCAAGTTAGAATCCTCATCGGCTGTCTCTCTACTTTCTGTCGTATGCTGACTTACGTTTTCTATGCCTTGACGTACATTATCCTCGTTATGGTGCGTTATATGTCCTATTTCTCGCGATACTGCATCGTCTTTTGTACTGTCCTCTATTCTCTGTCCATTTTCATGCTGGGTCTCTACCTCAGTTCGGTC
This sequence comes from Schistocerca gregaria, assembly GCF_023897955.1. Taxonomy (NCBI): domain Eukaryota; kingdom Metazoa; phylum Arthropoda; class Insecta; order Orthoptera; family Acrididae; genus Schistocerca; species Schistocerca gregaria. The sequence goes on along the minus strand of NC_064927.1, from coordinate 240,872,813 downwards.
AAGGTCTAGATGTGCCATTGCTAATCTTTCCGAATCCCTTATTTTCAGTTTTAAAAGTAATTCACGCGCCCTCCTTCGCGTCAACATGCGCTCATACGATCTCACGCGTTTCATAAACTTTTTGTTCACACGACTTGACAAACCATTCACGTACTTGTTGGGTCAGAACCAACTTGTCAACGATGTATCCACCACCTGTGCGCTTGCATTGGAGACAAAACTTAATTCTAACAATATTAAAATTCATAACTTAATTTTGCTATTGTTTCTACCAGAATGTCTCACTTTCTATTGAATACTTTCTTAATATCTATCGCTGCAGCTACTGTTTTCAACTATTTACGCCTTTCAAAAAAAAAATTATTATGAAAATTTTTTATCAGGCTATTTTTCTGACCTAGTTAGGCAAGTCGTCGACCTTCAATCATGGTATTTTACCTTCCAGGGAAGGTCACCATTCTCTAACTTCCTGCGTAGTGTCTGTTGTTCTAAGCCGTGTCTCCCTACCACTTTCTCGCAACGACGCTCTGAACGTATTTTTTAGGGAATTGACTAGTTTCAACCTGGGACCTGTTGCTGGTAAGGAGATGCCAGACCACACATAACATGTAGAGTTCAGAAGAGTTCAGTGAGACGAGCGATGATATAGCCAAATACTTAATGATTTTGGCGTCAGCTCCACTGCACTCCCTGTAAAAGAATCTTAATACTAACTAAATTTAGTGGAAGGGGTTCAAGGCTTTCCTATTTTTAGTTACCTGGTAAAATAACGCCGAAAAAGCAGTTAAGTTTACCATTGGAAATTTTATTCTACTCACAAAACATTGTTTATAAATTGCACTATTGATAAAATGAGATGTTTCAATTCAGGATGATAAAAACCAACTGCGTTCAACAAAAATGTGAACGAATATTCCCTGGATGGGTTTCCAAGTTCTACAATGGATCGAAGGATGACCTATGCCATATCACATCTATAATCTAGGTTTAAATTAAGTTTCACAAGGGAGAAAGCTAGCAAAATGGTCTACAGTGACCTTCAATTATCTTTAATAACTTATCTAACTTGTCGTAAACTACAGTGGCTGATGCGGCTTCTCAATTATTATATAACAGAAAAATCATCACGTTTCAGATTTTAACTTATGTAGCAAATGTGAATACCATGAGCTTCAATTGACGATCGACAGTAGCATTACGTAAAAAGGGGATGTAACAGATGAGACTTCTGCAGTTCTGAGTGAAGCCTTATGAGCTCAAAAATGCGGCATCGCGTACGTTCATTACCTTGTCGGTGTTCGTCACGGGGCGGCGGCCGGCGCAGCACCATCCAGCTCGCCGTCTTTTCTAACTTCTCCTTACTACAATTTACCGAAGTTGGTTTAAAAAAACTATTTGGCTGTGTTTTCATCTGACCAATCGGGGTCTCAGTGTTAACCTTAAGCTCCACCTACAAAAATTCTATCCATCCAATGAGAAACGTTATACTTTTCGTGGTGGGGCAATGTTTTTAAAATTTGCAACGTAACAGAGATGCGAAAAAGTCTCACCCTAACACTTGCAGCTGATGTGGCCTTTTGGTGTTATCGTAAGATCTGTACTGTTCTTCTGGAGCTCTCTAGCTTTTAACATGGGATGGAGGGTGGTCCTGTCGGTTAGCTGGTGACGTGGGTGTCCGTCCCTTATCGTAGAGCGTTCTAGCTTAACACGGTTCTGCTCTCGGCTTCTGTTCTCATTTCTCCCCTCGGAACAGCTTCTGTCTCACAGTGGGAAGGTCTGACATGCATTTAGGCATTCTTATGTTATTCTGTGGTATTCCATTTGCTCACTCGTTACTCGTATTACTTTGGTTAATTTAATGTCACGATTTATTCGGAGCTATGTGACATACTACTGGATTTGCTTATTATGTCAGAGTATTTATGGAAGGTGTTGGATTTGCCTGACACCTTACAACCTTTCATTAAGAATGTGAGTGCACTAAACGACTGTTCACAGCAAACAGTCGTCCTTTTCTATAAGGTTTCATTGCGCAAATATGGATTTTGGTAAGTGCCTAGCAGTTACCAGTGCACGACAAGTGTTTCATAGTATCAATGCATGTCCTAGTACGTCAGTCCCCTGTTTTTCGAGCTTGTGTCAAACTGCGCTCAAGACAAGCAAATTGAAAATTGCCTTCAATACGGGTTGGACTTACTTCGTTACGCAAATCGGTGAGCGGATGCTCTGTACCAACATGAAAGTAAAATAATTAGCATGGGTGATGGATACAATATTTTTTAAATCACATCTTCTTCCACGTTGCTGCGACGGCTGTGGAGCTTTCAGCTGCCAGCTTTGAGCATGGTCGGCGAGGGGAGGAAGCTAATGATTCCCAGAAATGCGGCTGGCATACACAATAGCCGCGCCGGTCCAGCGTTGAGTAGACTGTGGGTGACTGAGGTTACCGGCCACAGAACAGTTGCCTAAGACGTCAATCGCGGCTCGCCTTCTGACATTAGGAATAGACGGCTAACGTAAGCCCCGTACACCGTTTTACGAGGGCTAATGCTATTGTTCAGAGTGGATTGTTTTGTGAGAGAACAGACGCATTGTCTGGTGGAGCTTTGTGGAAGTTGGCACCAGTCCCGACGGGGCGTGAGCCACGGCAGAGTCTCTCATACTCCGTGTATTGAGCATAGCCTGTAGATGTCCGACACCCGAAAGCTTCCCGCGCAGACGTCTCGAGGAGGCTGAGATTGGAAAGTTGACTCTTACGTCAGCTCATCGCGATGGCCGGTATGGATACTGGCGGGAAGGCCTGTCTTTGGCGACTACGGTGACCGAATTTTACAGCCTGAGATTTACAGTCTCGTTTAAAAGCTATGTTTGGCGGGAAAACTGTTGTTGAACGGCGACTGGCTGCTCACTAGAACAACGGAGCAGATGCTCTGGCAGAGGTGTGACGCAGACAAACAGAGTTTCGTGGTCGAGTGTGAAGCACTATATCTCAGACGCCAACAGCCTGAACGCAGCGCACCAGATTATGAATCTCAGCAGTCGTCAACACGCCGAAATTTAGTGTTTGTGGTAATGTATACTGCTCCGGCTAACGGGGTTTCGGTCAATAGATTTCACTCCCCAGCACAGAAGCCTTGTCCGTACAGCGGATGTACTTAGCACCACTTTCCTCTCATTATCACTAGGGTGGCAAAGTGTTCGATCACTGACACGTTAGCTGAGATTACAATTAATTTGCAACTCATTACGGCCTCAGTCACAGGACGTGACCGTGACTCACCGCCTGAATATGACGAATAGGAAACTTGTCGCCGCGCGGGATTAGCCGAGCGGTCTAAGGTGCTGCATTCATGGACTGTAAGGCTCGCCCCGGCGGAGGTTCGAGTCCTCCCTTGGGCATGGATGTGTGTGTTTGTCCTTAGGATAATTTAGGGACTGATGACTTTAGCAGTTAAGTCCCATGAGATTTCACACACATTTGAACACTTTTTTTTTTTTTAACTTGTCGAAACGTTGCTGCAGAGCGACGACTTGACTCAGCTGATAAGCGCGCGATTGGCCTGGCTGCTGCACATACTGCAGAGGAGTCTGCGGACCAACGTCTATAAAGATATGATCTACATGTGAACTCGTCACTTTACCGAGTATGACGAGTACGAAACTTGTGGCGACGTTGCCAAAGAATGACGCCTTTGCCTTGGGTGATAGGCGCGCAGTTGGCCCAGCTGTTTTAGATGACGCGAAGGTGCCTGCGCTCCAGTGACTATACCTATACGAACTAGATATGAATCCGACATATCGCTTGAATATGACAAGTAGGAAATTTGGCTAAACGTTGCTGCAGACGTCTTGGCTGACAAGCACGCTGTAGTCCCAACTGTTGCAGGAGAAGCAGAGGAGTCGGCAGCCCAGTATCTATAAAAATACGAACTGCACAAGAACACGACGTTGCTGCAGAACGACGTCTTTAGTTGGTTGGTTGGTTGTTTGGGGAAGGAGACCAGACAGTGTGGTCATCGGTCTCATCGGTGTACGGAAGGATGGGGAAGGAAGTCTGCCGTGCCCTTTCAGAGGAACCATCCCGGCATTTGCCTGCAGTGATTTAGGGAAATCATTGAAAACCTAAATCAGGATGGTCGGACGCGGGATTGAACCGTCGTCCTCCCGAATGCGAGTCCAGTGCCTTACCACTGCGCCACCTCGCTCGGTGACGTCTTTAGTCGGCTGATAACCCAAGAAGGCTGCATCATCGAAATTTGCCGAACAAGCCTTCGTTCCCATATACAAGCTGTTTGGTACCTGCTACATCTCAGAGAACCCACGTGTACCCACAGGTACTGAATACACAGGGTGGGACCAGGTCTCGCTGACGGCGGTACCCACCGCCGTTTACGCCTGCGTGGCAGCCTCCCGCCTAATAAACGAGCGCCTATTCAGGCAGCGGGGCGGCGTCGCGCCGGCGGCAGTCCGTCATGCGTAACGGCGCTGCCATTGGGTCGGCCTTTTATCTGCAGCGGCGGGGACACGGCGCACAGAGGCGCGCTGTCGGGGATTGATGCCGCCATCCGCGGGATGGGGCCCATCGCTCCCGCAGGCCAGGCTGCGACCAGAGAAATACGATCGGTAATATCTGGCGCCCCCGGCCGCTGTCTTCAGAGCGGTGGTGGGGCCACGCCTACGTATGAGGCGAGCTACGAAGTGCGACGTCGGACATACCCAGCGTGAAAACCTGCCTTACTGAGCCGTCATCTATCAGTCTGGCTCGTACTTGCCTTCGCCAGTTTTCGCACCCCAGAAGTAAATCTTCGGGAATGCACTCGCTACACTTTCCAGAGGAAATTTCAGTATATACTCAAATATACCGTTGTCGTTCCTATAGTCTTTTTGAGGGTATGTTCGCATCTTTGAAGCAGATTAGTGTTGCAACGACTTTGTTTATCTTGCGGAGCTTCTAAATGAACTATACGAATCCAAACAACAGTGTAGGTAGTTTCAACACTAAATTAAACTATAATTCACTGTTTGACTAATCTCGACCGCATGTTTACCTGGCTGAAATTTAATTTCGCTGTCGAGCTTCTTCTGAAGTGTTTAGTAGGCAAACCACTGGGTCGTTCTCTTTAAGTAGAAAATATTCGAAGCACTTCACTGCTTACTTGATTTCTATTTTCCACTATACACAGTGAGTGCACCCACCGCTAGAACAGGAACTTCGTGAAACGTAAAGCTACAGTTTCCCACATGCAGCTGCCTCGTTCTGACGAATGGAATTTTGAAAGCTATATTTGTTTATTCAGCTTCGAACAGTTACTCAGGTTATTTTTCGATCAAGTTAAAACTTGATTTTGAGAACCAGAATGAAACTGACAAGATATTTATCAACTTGTTTTCGGTATTGAAAGTCTGTCCTAAACTCACTTAAGTTCAAATTTTTCATGAGAATAAATATATACTCGTGTACTCTTACAACTTTAAGAAAATGACCTTATGCAAATGATATATGGATATGGTGTCTGTTCTTTCGGACACGGCTGATCCTGGCGAAGGTTCGAGTCCCGAGTCCTCCCTTTTGCATGGGTGTGTGTGTTTGTCCTTAAGATAATTTAGGTTAAGTAGTGTGTAAGCTTAGGGACTGATTACCTTAGCAGTTACGTCCCATAAGATTTCACACACATTTGAACATTTTTTGTACATCTTTCGGACATGAACGAAAGAACACACACCATTGATCACCTGCAGCAGTCTAGAAAGAAATTAGAATTATATAATAATACCTTCGGCTGTTGACGGACGTTGATATATATCAACGGGGACAGGTGAAAATGTGTGTCCCAACCGGGACTCGAATCCGAGATCTCCTGCTTACATGGCAAACGCTCTATTCATCTGAGCCACCGAGGGCACTACGAATGTAGTGTGTGTATTATAAGGTGATAATGTTGGTCTCAAGGGAGACGTGCGCAAGATAGTCCCTGCAGTCGCACTATACTCTTTGCCCTCGGTGGCTCAGCTGTATAGAGCGTCTGCCATGCAGGCAGGAGAACCCAGGTTCGAGCCCCGATTGGGGCACACATTTTCACCTGTCCCCGTTGATATATATCAACGCCCGTCAGCAGCTAAGGTATTAAGCTTTATTGTATAATTCTAATTCCGTAATTATGCAAATGAGTATTACCGAAGCAATGCAGCAAAGCGACCCGTCAAAAATACGTAACTAAAACATTTCAGCATTAAGAGAACATGGCCGCTACTGTTGCTGCTGTTCTAATCATCGCCGTTACATTTGAACGCAATATTAACGAACAATGAAATGGATACTGAAATCAAATACCTACACTCTGTTCGCATATACGACAATATATTGATCACAGAACGATATGATGTAAGTGGAGGAGGAGGAGATTAGTGTTAACGTCCCGTCGACAACTAGGTCATTAGAGACGGAGCGAAAGTTCGGATGAGGGAAGGATGGGGAAGGAAATCGGCCGTGCCCTTTCGAAGGAACCATCCCGGCATTGGCCTGAAGCGATTTAGGGAAATCACGGAGAACCTAAATCAGGATGGCCGGAGAGGGGATTGAACCGTCGTCCTCCCGAATGCGAGTCCAGTGTGCTAACCACTGCGTCACCTCGTTCGGTTGATGTAAGTGGCTTTTCTTTACAATACTGACAGTTAAACAGTTTGTAGCTTTCCTTGTTATGAGCACTGCAGTCGGGGATGTGGCCCGAAAACCACTTCTCCAGATTCTTTAAATCTGTTGTTAAAACGATATGACCATTGCCAAGACAGTTCACATTCAGTGAGGTTAACGTAAAGTCGTGCAACCGCTGCTAGTTCGTAATTGAGCAAGGCGCGTTTTGAAGCCATGGCTAACAAGTACCAGAGACGAGTTTTTAATTCAGATATATTAATAAACGAATCCCTCCAAAAAGTTCTGCAGATGTTAGCACAAATCCTGAAGTCTTGCCGAGCGCGCTTTATACACAACATTTCACTGTCATTGTCGTCTAGCTACCTCTGCTCTTCTTAGTCTGCCTGCGGTAAATATTTTTCCACGTAAATTTACCCTTATCTTAACATTGTCCACCAGGTCTGCTTACTTTGCCTTTACAGTTGTAGGAAAGGCGTTCATCAAACGGAAATGCCAAGGGCAAAAGCTGGGCCTGATTCTGGTCTAATGCCCTCCTTCTTCCTGGTGTATGTTTTTATATTTTTTATGATAATAATTAATATCAAGTTAACGACAAATCCAAACCGCGTATAAATGATTTGATTTATGTCTTAATTCTAGAACAATAATTTCATTTTGCATTTATGATTCGAATTGAACCTTTACAGAAATTACTGTGAGCACTTCGGACCTAGCCAACACATTTCGCACGTGCACAGTAACCCTGTTCTCTTACAAGGAGCTTATCGAATTTTTTACAGTTATGAGTCAAAACATTGTGACGATTCCCCACCGCGGGACTGGTCGCTATCTGATGGCGTTATGAGCACGTGTCGAGGTAAGGAGAGTATGCTGACGGAGCTGAAACTAGTGGGCAAACATTCCAGCGCCGGCAGAAGCTGCAAATGGTGAAATACATTAACACAAGCGAGTACGAAAAAGGGCAGATGGTTATAGATAGATCCCTGAGAACGACAACCTCGAAAGCTGCGAAGCTTGTAAGTAGCCTGTTTATATGTTTGTATATTGGCAGTGCTATAGACTGTATTAATATCACTGGCAACGCTCTGAGCCCTCGGTAATTGACTCTGTGCTTGGACGGACTTGCAGTTAGTAGTTAGAGAGCGGACGGCTCGGACTTGTGTCCTTCATGGAGACTCAGTATTGGCAGTACGTAATTGTAATATTAAGATGGATGTAGTTGGTAAGGTTTGGGCAGTGGAATGATTGACGACTATATAATTTTTGGAACTGGATGTAACGTTAATAAGGTAAACTCTGCTAAATACATTGTTTGCTCTTCAACAAAATCTTTCTTTTCCTAAGCATATGCCTCTTAGTAGTCAGAGCCAATAGTAGTTGGAATCATTTTATTTAGCTGGTAGTAGTTGCTGCTTGCTGTAATTGCTGTAGTTCGTGTTATGAATATTTTCTGTGAGGTAAATATGAAATATATGGGTTATTGTTACGATTTCTTCCAACTCAGGTCAATTCTTTTGTGTTAATTATTTGAAGTCATGATGTCATTGTAGAGCAGTCTGATTGCATTGCCCTTGTGTATTGTAGGTAATAAATGAATAGGTTACGTTTGAGTTGTCTTTGTCAGCGAAAGTTCTGTAGGTGAGTGTTGAAATGATAAAAATAAGTAAAGAGACAGTATTTTCAATTGCGCTCACCAGTTTCAGTACTAACTAAGAAGTTTCAAGCTGGCTTCTGTCGCGAGAGTCTTTGAAGCGGTTCAAGGATGGCGAAACCACGAGTAGGTGACAAGATGTCAGACGTGCACGTGGCATCACAGAACGTGGAGGATGAAACCTGGCCCACTCTGTACAGCAGGAGAAGCGGAGATGTGTGGCACCAGATTCCACGATGAAATTACGATGACGTGTAGGCACAAGAGTTTTGGAGCACACATTTCAGTGTACATTGAAGAAAATCTGGCTCCGCAAGACCCTTACGTAGTATCATGTTGACCTTTCGACATAGGCACTTACGGCTGCTGTGGGCACAGGACCATAGAGATCGGACCGTGGATCAGTGAAAATGTCTCCATTGATCGGATGAATCACGTTTTCTGATAAACTAGATCGACTGTCGTTTGGTGTACGCCGTCATCCAGGCGCACGCCTGCTCGAAACATGCACCGCGCCACGGAAGCAGGCCGGTTGGGGGATTGATACGGGATGCATTTACCTGGGCTTTCATCGGGTTTATGGTAGTAATCGCAGGCGCCATTACAGCTTTGAGTTAAGTGGACGTTGATGAAGACCACTTCTACCCCTCCGTGCTTGATGTCTTTTCTGACGACGTTGCTGCTTTCAGCAGGATAACTGCGCATATCCCAAGGCCAGAATCGTGCAACTGTAGTCTGAAGAATGTCTTAGCTAACTCAAATTGATGTTTTCGCCGGCAGATTATCTGAGCCGATGAAACACATCTGAAACTCCCTCAGAAGCCATCTCCCCGCGTGCACCAACGGTCCGTAATTTCCACGAAATGCGTAACCTGTGGATAGACATCTATTTCCATAGCCTTCGGAGCCTATCTAATACTTGTCTTATTCTTGAAACCGGAGAACCACAGCTGTATTGCGTTTCAAAGGTAGACAAAGATGTCATTAAACAAATGATAATAATGTCTTAGCTCATCACCGTATGTCTCACGTGATATGAACATCCTAGCAAAATGTGGTTTGAGATAATGAATGTGTAAGGACTATGAGAAATACGATGAGCAATAAACTTGAAACAAAATTTTGTACCCTGTAGTGGGCAAAAGACGTGAATTCTACGCGTTGGAAGCGAATCAACGTATGATGGAGGAAACAAGTAGGATATAACAAAGAGACTAACGCAAGCAGTGGTATTATTCTTCAGTAAAAGAAGTCCTCCAGTACCAAACGTAAGTCTTAAACAGACACAGATCCTTCTGGGAATATACGTCCGTAGCTCAGCGTTGCATGAAGTTCATCTATCGGCTGTCCGAAAACTGTAATGGAAGAGAATTGAAGCGTTCTAAATTTCGTGTTACTGAAGCAAGAAGTGGACTTATAAAACAAAAGTATTCACTCAACAGGCTATTTAAGGAATATGTGGTAACCACTAACTAGAACAGGATGTCACGACACGTGTTAAGGCATGAAAGGATAAATCCATGGCATTTAAGGAGGCTATAAACTTGTACGGGAAGCCAAAGAAAAATAGTAAATGCAACTAATACTTTTGGGAGTTGAATATAAATGCTACTCTGAGATAAACAGATCTATACAAGAAAGAAAGCGTAGTGTATCATATCAAACTATCTATAAGACCATTGTCTTAAAAAGAAAACAAGTAACACTGATCGTTTTTGCATCACTCCCTTAAGTGTGACAAATTGGTCAATACACAATTTACGATAGACAATTCGTAGTAACATGCTCTACTGCATGTGTGCTTTAAGTCTTCCTGCGAAGCTCGATTGCATGTATGGTCTATCTGTTGTCTGAGCTCACTAATATGATACGTTCCAGTGAGACAACCGGCAATGGAAGAGACCATCTTCTAATCTATGAACATGTGTTCCTGAAACGAGACGTCTTGTCTCGTGCCAGTTGGCGGATAATCTGAAATGTTAGAACAGTACACTTGGAGGATTCCATGACGGAGAGCTTTCAGAAATGCACTTCAAGAAACACCCATTCTGTGGCCCACGCTATGGTGACACCTCACGTAACTACTCAGGAGATGTTGTAGAGTACGACGCGAGATACATCATCTTTATTGGGTGGGCCGCTACACTTCGCACCACGTATGCAGTCTAAGCAGTGTTCATTAAAATACTAAGAAGGAATGCAAAAAAAAAACACACACACACACAAAGGTAATGCCCACATACGTGGTTGGTAATCGTCGTCAATGGCCTAGTCTTCCATTAGGACTGTTAATTGGAGCAGCCTAACTTAAGTTTCTTCACACCACACAGAACAGCGTAACATAATACCTTCGGCTTTATGGAGCAACATCCGTTTCCAATACAAAGTAGCCACATCCCATTGGAGGACGAGGAGAAGTGCACTGAGGTGACAAAAGTTACCAAATAGTGCATAATATCGTGTTGGAATTCCTTTTCCGCGGCGTAGTGCAGCATCTCGACATGGCATGGCCACAACAAGTCACTGGAAACCCCTGCAGAAATAATGAGGCATGCTGCCTCTATAGCCATCCGCAACTGTGAAACTGTTTCCGCCGGCCGGAGTGGCCGAGCGGTTACAGGCACTTCAGTCTGGAACCGCGCAGGTTCGAATCCTGCCTCGGGCATGGATGCGTGTTTTGTCCTTAGGATAATTCAGGTTAATTAGTGTGTAAGCTTAAGGCCTGATGACCTTAGCAGTTAAGTTCCGTAGGATTTCACACACATTTGAACATTCTGAAAATTTGTTCTAGGGGACTGATGACCTCAGATGTTAAGTCCCATAGTGCTTAGAGCTAAACTGTTTCCGGTGTAGGGTTTTGTGCACGAACTAACCTCTTGACTCTGTGCTATAAATGTTCGATGGGAATCATGATGGGCTATATGGATGACTAGATCATTCGCTCCAACTGTCCAGAATGTTCTTCAAAGCAATCGCGAACAATTGTGGCCTAGTGACATGGAGCCCTGTCACCCACAAAAATTCCGTCGTTGTTTGGGAGCAGGAATCTCATGAGTGGCTGCAGTTGATCTTCCAGTAGCTCAACATAAACAGTTCCAGTCAGTGATCTGTTCAGTTAGACCAGAGGACTCAGTCCATTCCATGTAAACACAGCCTACACCATTATGGAGCCACCACCAGGTTGGAAAGTGCCTTGTTGAGATCATGGGTCTATGCCTTTGTGACGTCTGCGCCACGTTCAAACCCTACCATCAGCTCTTACCAACTGAAACGAGAACTCATCTTACCAGGCCACGGTTTTCCAGCCTTGTAGGGTCCAATGGATACGGTCACGAGAGCCCAGCAGAGCCACTGTAGGCTATGTCGTGCCGTTAACAAACGAACTCGCGTCGATCGTGTGCTGCCATCACCGTTGAAGCAAAATTTCACCGTACTGTCCTAACGAATACATTCGTCGTATCTTCCATATTGATTTCTGCGATTGTTTTATGCAGTGTTGCTTGTCCGTTAGCATTAACTACGCAAACGCCGCTGCTCTCAGTCGTTAAGTGAAGGACGTCAGCCACTGCATTGTTCGTGCTGAGAGGTTATACCTGAAATTTGGTATTCTCGGCACGATCTTGACACCGTGTGTCTTGGAATATTGAACTCCCCAACGATTTTCGAAATGGAATGTCCCATGCGTTTAGCTCCAACAGCCATACCGTGTCTAAAGCCTGTTAATTTGCATCGAACGGTCATAAACCTTTTCATATAAATCTCAAATGTAAGGTCCTCCAATACACTGCCCTGTTATACCTCGCGCACGTAATGCTGCTGCAATCTGTATATATACATGTCGTTATCCTATAACTTTCGTAACTTCAGTACATACATCCAGCAGGATGTGTGGTCAGTGCATTCACTTGTCTTTTTAACGTCCTTGCAATTTTTCCTCTGGAGATATTTTCTAGTGTCGTAGGTAACACTCCCAAGACTGTAAGCGCTTTAACGAGAGCATGCCTACTTGATGGTGACGCCACTTCACTACATTGGCGATAGCCGATGTTAAGCTACAGCTACACAAGTCACAACCATGTGACCGAGGACGGCTAGTAAAAGGTCGACCTCTCTGTTGACAATCTGTTTTGCCTTATCACTTTCTTCGTGAAATGATGACGTTTCTGATCTGAAAACGGTCTCTTATTCTGGACTTCTCAGTTTTTAACACAAATGCCGTGAAAGAATGTTATTCAGGTCGGTCGATCCACTGGAGCTTCTCTCATTGAGTAACTGCAGCAGCGGCAGCCTGTACTATTTGTTATACAGGGTGTTACAAAAAGGTACGGCCAAACTTTCAGGACACATTCCTCACACACAAAGAAAGAAAATATGTTATGTGGTCATGTGTCCGGAAACGCTTACTTTCCATGTTAGAGCTCATTTTATTACTTCTCTTCAAATCACATTAATCATGGAATGGAAACACACAGCAACAGAAAATACCAGCGTGACTTCAGACACTTAGTTACAGGAAATGTTCAAAATGTCCTTCGTTAGCGAGGACACATGCATCCACCCTCCGTCGCATGGAATTCCTGATGCGCTGATGCAGCCCTGGAGAATGGCGTATTGTATCACAGTCGTCCACAATACGAGCACAAAGAGTCTCCACATTTGGTGCTGGGGTTGTGTAGACAAGAGCTTTCAAATGCCCCCATAAATGAAAGTCAAGAGGGTTGAGGTCAGGCAAGCGTGGAGGCCATGGAATTGGTCCACCTCTATCAATCCATCGGTCACCGAATCTGTTGTTGAGAAGCGTACGAACACTTCGACTGAAATGTGCACGAGCTCCATCGGTCATGAACCACATGGTGTGACGTATTTGTAAAGGCACATATTCTAGCAGCACAGGTAGAGTATCCCGTATGAAATCATGATAACGTGCTCCATTGAGCGTAGGTGAACGACGAAACTAAAATGAGCTCTAACATGGAAATTAAGCGTTTCCGAACACATGTCGACATAACATCTTTTCTTTATTTGTGTGTGAGGAATGTTTCCTCAAAGTTTGGCCGTATCTTTTTGTAACACCCTGTATGTTCTGTAACTACGGTTTTTAAAAAGTGTGTACATTTCTCTACATAATTCCAACCCATAGTCTTTGTTCTGTACTGCATCTTGCTAAAACAAATGCTATTGCTCATGGCAGTTCACGGTATGTCGTGTTTCCAAAGCTCGCGAGACATGAGTGGTTGTAAAGCATTTGTCTTCTGTTTTAGCAAAAATGACCACACGTACAACAGTACCACAATTTTGAGTAGGAGCGCTGATGACTTCGTTGCTTTGCGCTCAACTACATTAAAGTCATTCAGACATCAACGAGACGTGATCTAACTGAACGATTCAATTATGCGTTGTTTTTTTTTTTGTCATCAGTGTACTGACTGGTTTGATGCGGCCACCACGAATACCTTTCCTGTGCTAACCTCTTCATCTCAGAGTAGCACTTGCAACCTACGTCCTCAATTATTTGCTTGACGTATTCCAATCTCTGTCTTCCTCTACAGTTTTTGCCCTCTACAGCTCCCTCTAGTACAATGGAAGTCATTCCCTCATGTCTTAGCAGATGTCCTATCATCCTGTCCCTTCTCCTTATCAGTGTTTTCCACATATTCCATTCCTCTCCGATTCTGGGTAGAACCTCCTCATTCTTTACCTTATCAGTCCATCTAATTTTCAACATTCGTCTATAGCACCACATCTCAAATGCTTCGATTCTCTTCTGTTCCGGTTTTCCCACAGTCCATGTTTCACTACCATACAATGCTGTACTCCAGACGTACATCCTCAGAAATTTCTTCCTCAAATTAAGGCCGGTATTTGATATTAGTAGACTTCTCTTGGCCAGAAATGCCTTTTTTCCAATAGCGAGTCTGCTTTTGATGTCCTCCTTGCTCCGTCCGTCATTGGTTATTTTACTGCCTAGGTAGCAGAATTCCTTAACTTCATTGACTTCGTGACCATCAATCCTGATGTTAAGTTTCTTGCTGTTCTCATTTATACTACTTCTCATTACCTTCGTCTTTCTCCGATTTACTCTCAAACCATACTGTGTACTCATTAGACTGTTCATTCCGTTCAGCAGATCATTTAATTCTTCTTCACTTTCACTCAGGATAGCAATGTCATCAGCGAATCGTATCATTGATATCCTTTCACCTTGTATTTTAATTCCACTCCTGAACCTTTCTTTTATTTCCATCATTGCTTCCTCGATGTACAGATTGAAGAATAGGGGCGAAAGGCTACAGCCTTGTCTTACACCCTTCTTAATACGAGCACTTCGTTCTTGATCGTCCACTCTTATTATTCCCTCTTGGTTGTTGTACATATTGTATATGACCCGTCTCTTCCTATAGCTTACCCCTACTTCTTTCAAAATCTCGAGCAGCTTGCACCATTTTATATTGTCGAACGCTTTTTCCAGGTCGACAAATCCTATGAACGTGTCTTGATTTTTCTTTAGCCTTGCTTCCATTATTAGCCGTAACGTCAGAATTGCCTCTCTCGCGCCTTTACTTTTCCTAAAGCCAAACTGGTCGTCACCTAGCGCATTCTCAATTTTCTTTTCCATTCTTCTGTATATTATTCTTGTGAGCAGCTTCGATGCATGAGCTGTTAAGCTGATTGTGCGATAATTCTCGCACTTGTCAGCGCTTGCCGTCTTCGGAATTGCGTGAATGATGGTTTTCCGAAAGTCAGATGGTATGTCGCCAGACTCATATATTCTACACACCAACGTGAATAGTCGTTTTGTTGCCACTTCCCCTAACGATTTTAGAAATTCTGATGGAATGTTATCTATCTCTTCTGCCTTATTTGACCTAAGTCCTCCAAAGCTCTTTTAAATTCCGATTCTAATACTGGATACCCTATCTCTTCTAAATCGACTCCTGTTTCTTCTTCTATGACATCAGACAAATCTTCACCCTCATAGAGGCTTTCAATGTATTCTTTCCACCTATCTGCTCTCTCCTCTGCATTTAACAGTGGAATTCCCGTTGAACTCTTAATGTTACCACCGTTGCTTTTAATGTCACCAAAGGTTGTTTTGACTTTCCTGTATGCTGAGTCTGTCCTTCCGACAATCATATCTTTTTCGATGTCTTCACATTTTTCCTGCAGCCATTTCGTCTTAGCTTGCCTGCACTTCCTATTTATTTCATTCCTCAGCGACTTGTATTTCTGTATTCCTGATTTTCCCGGAACATGTTTGTACTTCCTCCTTTCATCAATCAACTGAAGTATTTCTTCTGTTACCCATGGTTTCTTCGCAGCTACCTTCTTTGTACCCATGTTTTCCTTCCCAACTTCAGTGATGGCCCTTTTTAGAGATGTCCATTCCTCTTCAACTGTGCTGCCTACTGCGCTATTCCTTATTGCTGTATCTATAGCGTTAGAGAACTTCAAACGTATCTCGTCATTCCTTAGAACTTCCGTATCCCACTTCTTTGCGTATTGATTCTTCCTGACTAATGTCTTGAACTTCAGCCTACTCTTCATCACTTCCATCGAGCGAGGTGGCGCAGTGGTTAGCACACTGGACTCGCATTCGGGAGGACGACGGTTCAATCCCGTCTCCAGCCATCCTGATTTAGGTTTTCCGTGACTTCCCTAAATCGTTTCAGGCAAATGCCGGGATGGTTCCTTTGAAAGGGCACTGCCGAGTTCCCTCCCAATCCTTCCCTAACTCGAGCTTGCGAGGTCTCATGACCTCGTTGTTGACTAGACGTTAAACACTAACCACCACCACCATCATCTTCATCACTACTATATTGCGATCTGAGTCTATATCTGCTCCTGGGTACGCCTTACAATCCAGTATCTGATTTCGGAATCTCTGTCTGACCATGATGTAATGTAATTGAAATCTTCCCGTATCTTCCGGCCTCTTCCAAGTATACCTCCTCCTCTTGTGATTCTTGAACAGGTCAAATGGTTCAAATGGCTCTGAGCACTATGGGACTCAAATGCTGTGGTCATCAGTCCCCTAGAACTTAGAACTACTTAAACCTAACTAACCTAAGGACACCACACACATCCATGCCCGAGGCAGGATTCGAACCTGCGACCGTAGCAGTCGCACGGTTCCGGACTGCGCGCCTAGAACCGCGAGACCACCGCGGCCGTCTCTTGAACAGGGTATTCGCTATTATTAGCTGAAACTTGTTACAGAACTCAATTAGTCTTTCTCCTCTTTCATTCCTTGTCCTAAGCCCATATTCTCCTGTAACGACTTCTTCTACTCCTTCCCCTACAACTGCATTCCAGTCGCCCATGACTATTAGGTTTTCGTCCCCCTTTACATACTGCATTACCCTTTCAATATTCTCATACACTTTCTCTATCTGTTCATCTTCAGCTTGCGACGTCGGCATGTATACTTGAACTATCGTTGTCGGTGTTGGTCTGTGGCGATTCTGATTAGAACAACCCGGTCACTGAACTGTTCACAGTAACACACCCTCTGCCCTACCTTCCTATTCATAACGAATCCTACACCTATTATACCATTTTCTGCTGCTGTTGATATTACCCGATACTCATCTGACCATAAATCCTTATCTTCCTTCCACTTCACTTCACTGACCCCTACTATATCTAGATTGAGCCTTTACATTTCCCTTCTCAGATTTTCTAGTTTCCCTACCACGTTCAAGCTTCTGACATTCCACACCCCGACTCGTAGAACATTATCCTTTCGTTGATTACTCAATCTTTTTCTCATGGTAACCTCCCCCTCGGCAGTCCCCTCCCGGAGACCCGAATGGGGGACTATTCCGGAATCTTTTGCCAATGGAGAGATCATCATGACACTTCGTCAACTACATGCCACATGTCCTGTGGATACACGTTACGTGTATTTAATGCAGTGGTTTCCATTGCCTTCTGCATCCTCATGTCGTTGATCCTTGCTGATTCTTCCGCCTTTAGGGGCAATTTCCCACCCCTAGGACAAGAGAGTTCCCTGAACCTTATCCGCTCCTCCGCCCTCTTTGACAAGGCCGTTGGCAGAATGAGGCTGACTTCTTATGCCGGAAGTCTTCGGCCGCCAATGCTGATTATTTATCAAAATTTAGGCACTGGCGGGGATCGAACCCGGGACCGAAGACGTTTTGATTATGAATCAAAGACGCTACCCCCCCTTTTTTTAACTCTCATTTTGTTCCCATTTGTTCGTTGCATCTGCTCGGGGCGGACGTCGTAAGACATCAATTTATGTTCGTGGTTGATCGATTGACTCAATTTTTTTATTACAGAGGGCACGTAACCCTCTGACCGAACACGCTGAGCTACCGTGCCGGCGCACCCCTAGACCACGGGTACTCGATATGAAACAGTCTCCTGCAGTCGTCTGCAGTTATGAACAGTCATCAATGAAAAGAGGTATATAAGGTATCTGCTCAAGGCAAACCATCTAAACATTCTAGTATCGTTTCAACAAAGTACAGATTGACACACTCATAGTTTTATGGTCGTCCTACGTTGTACTTCATAAAGGATGAATTAAAGTATTACGAAAAATCACGACTTCAGCCGCCTACAGGCATCGAAATAAATCAGTGTGAATGATGAACATTTGTACCAGACTGGGACCAAATGCTCCACCTCTCTAGAACGGTATTGCCGTAACAATTTTTTTTCCGAACTCCGGATATTTGCTTTTTTCGGGAAAGTACTCTATCGAATTTTTTTTATGATCGATTAACTTTCTTGTGAGGGATTTATTTATTTATATATCAAGAAATAGGATGTGATAACAAGTGTTAATGGTGGATACTGTTGTGCACCACTTTGCAGACAGGCACATCTTTGTATTTTTTAAGTTCACAACGGTATCATCCACTTGGCGCTTTTCACATGTTCTCGAATAAAAAATGAAATGATAGAAAAAATTCTTGGCTGAAGGGTGATTATAAGAATGGTCAGCCCATTCCCTGAGGTAATTGGTTACTTCACGCACAAATCACCTTACTCAAGCAGTAAAAGTGGGGCAGCGATGTTAATGCTTCAAGGATACCGGAAATGGATCCCTCCTTTCTACCATCTGCAAGAGGTCTTTCAGTTACAATTCGTGTCACCCGCATTATGAACATCCACACTTTCTCTGGCACAGACCAGCGAAAGGAAAGGACACAGATTTAATCTAGAGACATTGCTCCTCTTTTTTGCCAGCAGGTACCACGACTTTCTACAAAGCGGTATCTGCGCCCTGCCTCCAAAAATCGAACTCCCGATTTTAATATCTGCAAGGAACTACAAGTGATATGGCGGGACTTGAACCTGTGCGAGACATGAGAATGGATCCACGTGAATAGGGAGGGTTTCACATATTTCACTGCACACTTGGCGAACCGTCTTGACCGTATTTATGTCTCTGGCGAAATATAGGCAGCTCCATTGGTGCTGAAATATGACCCACGACTTTTACTGATCATATGGCATGCTTCTCCACCGTAAACCAATTATTGCAGAGTGTGTGGCGGAGTTTAGATCCTTGGGCCTTACATCGCGCACTTATTATGTACGAATGATACAAATGCAGTGGCACTGGCACACTACTCAGTACTATTACACGGTACTTAGTCATCTGCCATTGCAAGCTCCGTCTCCTCACCGCCAGGCTGAAGTCAACCGTGTTAAAGTGGCATTATCACGCTCATGCGACGAAGGGAGGGCCTGCCTACAAGTGCCAGACTGTAGGTCGGTATTGCTGGGGAACCTGCATCAGGCATCATGTGATGCGCGAAAAATGACGCTTCCACCGAACGTTAATCGGCACACACCATATCACGGATGGTCGGCATCTTAAGTCACAAGGAGACATAGCTTCAGCATTTTTGGACAGATTGCATCAGGTGTTCAACGGTGTTCAGAGAGATGGCAGTGCGGGGAGATCATCCGACCACTAAAGGCGAGAGTGACACGAATGGATGAGGAAGTGCACCTAGAAGCAATCATGTAAGATCATATTGGAGGTAGTCAAAAATGGCCAGCAAACAAATCACCAGGACCGGACGGCTTACTCCTAGAATTTTATCAGGCTTCTACAGATATCAGATATCATGATCCGCCGATGGCTGACGATGTGTAATGAGCTCATGCAGTCTGACACGTACGTGCCGCGGGTCTTTGTTGAAGTCTACCTTCTCCACATAACGAAAAAGGCTGGAGGTCACAGTGTGGATCAGTACCGATCGCTCACCACGCTTTATGGTGATTATAAAATCTTTGCCCGAATGATAGCGACACAGCTCAAGACAGTGTTGACACACAGAATTTTGGCAGATCAAACAAGTCTTGGACTACACAGAAACATACAATCGACGCTCAGCGACTACAGAGACGTAGTCGGACTCTACACTGCCTTTAGACTAAGAGCGTCTCTGGTCTCTCTTGATTCTGGTCAGGTTTTTGATAGGATAAATCAGGACTTCCTAATATCGTTCATGTGTCACATGGCATTTCCACACTTTTATATTATGATCATCATGCATCTGCTATTGGGTGCCATCTCCACATCTCCAGAGTGATGGTGGACGGTCGAGATGTAAGTGCTATTCCGATTATGAGCTCAGTAAGACTGGGCTGCCCGCTATAAGTGGTCCTGTTCGTCGTAGCGCTTGAACCGCTCATCAATGATCCGCAGCTGATGCTCACTGGTGTGGAGTTGAGGGGCAACACCTTCATCTGTAGGACGTATAGGGATGGCATTCCTCGGGTGATCGGTAGAAGAAGTGCGAAGGTCCCTCAATTGGATCGCTCAGTATGAAGTTGCTCAAACGGTTCAAATGGCTCTGAGCATTATGGGACTAAACGTCTGAGGTCATCAGTCCCCTAGAACTTAGAACCTAAGGACATCACATACATCCATGCCCTAGGCAGGATTCCAACCTGCGATCCTCTCGGCCACAGCGGTCGGCTATGAAGCTGCAAGCCGGCCGAAGTGGCCGTGCGGTTCTAGCCGCTGCAGTTTGGAACCGCCAGACCGCTACGGTCGCAGGTTCGAATCCTGCCTCGGGCATGGATGTGTCTGATGTCCTTAGGTTAGTTAGGTTTAAGTAGTTCTAAGTTCTAGGGGACTGATGACCACAGCAGTTAAGTCCCATAGTGCTCAGAGCAATTTGAACCTTTTTTTTTTTTTTTTTTTTTTTTTTTTTTTTTTTTTTTTTTTTTGAAGTTGCAGCAGGCAGTTGTTTGGGTATGGTGATATAGGGAAAATGCCCATTGGAATAGGATCTTGTCCCATTGCAACTGGCGGAAATGTTGATATGCCGGTGAATTTCGTTCACCAGTGGTCTACAGAGGATGGCAAAGATGAATTCTGAACACGTGCTTCAAATGATTCTTGTTTGGGTGCCAGATGATTCCTTACAAGTCCTGGACATGATATAAAGTGTACAATATGTCAACCAATATCTTGCGTTGTGGTTGCCACATAATGCATGGATACTTCCACTGCCGTTGGGAATTTTTGATCACATGATGGCGACCTTCGGATACTTTATTAATCACAGAATGATATTCATGATTCATTATACTGAGAGGTTGTAGTTCTAGGACACTGTCACTTCTGATATGGTGTTATGCTTTGTAATGTCCTTAGAGAAGTTAATATTTATTATTTGGCTGCTATACCTGGACATGACCTGACGTACTTTATACGATGAAATGGTTGGCAGTAGTCAACGCTTTTGCTTGTGTGCTCTAGTGAAAGAATAGCGGTAAGCTTTACCTGTGTTCGAAGGAAGAGGGTGCCAATTTAAACGACTGCAGTTAAATCGTGAAGCGGCTGAAGGACGAGGGGAGCGTTTTTTCTGCGGAACCTAAGTGAAAACGCTGCGGACTGCCCAGTTCCTCGGTCTCACTGTGCAGACACGTTGCATGGCGCCGGTCGGTCGGCGGCCACGTCCAAGTAGGGCGACTAGTGCCTAGGAGTCACCGATGCTATGGGCAGAGCATTGTAGACCGGCAATAAAGCAGAGAGCGGGCCCTTGTTAGGCTGAGACGACTTTGCGTTTCTGTGAATTTCCGTGGGAGCGGTCAGTGGCGCCCAGACGTCCAGCCTCTGGTACAAAACAAATTTCTGAAGGCATGAGGATTTTATGGAGTTTATGGCAATTCTTTGGAAAGTTGAAATGCACGCAACAGGCGATATATCGACAGTTTTTTTATGGGGGGCAGTGGTCCCATCCAGGTCATGCTATTAGTAAGAGACATGGAGTAAATGCGTGGGAAAGACGATGCAAAGCTGAATCTTTTTTCCTTTTCTCCAAATTAATTTTAAAAGTCGCTTATTGCTCAAATCTGTCTATGCAGAGCAAGGGTCTCCCAGCTTCGAGTGACACACTCCACCTTGTGATTGGCTTGGGCTAAAGTGGGAGTAGTCTAAGATGTAACTGTGGTAGGTTACCGAACTGGCGAGGAAAGCGGAGAGATGGAGAAGAACTCACTCTTGTACTGACGCTTCACAAGTAAAGAACGGCAGGTCTTTACCTAAACGGTGAGACTTGTGTTCTTTGCTAGTGTGCCACGTGGAGCCTGTGCCAGTCACCATCTGAACCATCAGAGGCACTGCTTCTAGCATCACGCATACAACAAGTGGTGTGTGGGTGTACTTATTTGTCTGGAGTCGGCCATCTAAAAATGACATATTCCGTCATGTGTAGTCGTGGCACAGACTCAAATTGATTTTGCAGACCAGCAAACTGCACACTGGAATCCATTGGGGTTTCAGAAGCTCATTGGGAAGTACCTGCATTCTGAATTAGCTGAATGCGAGATCTTGTACTATAGTGCGCGTCATTTACGACGTGGGCCGAGTTTAGGTTCGTTCTGCGCATCTGACGTCACAAAACACAGTCAGCCAATGAACAGAGAATGATGTTGCCAGAGCTCGACTGCAGTGCAAATCACGGACGAGTATTTTCCGTTTTAGAAACTTCCAGTCATAAATAAAGTAATTGAACAAAAGCAATGTCTTGGTAGCAGACTTTCTTTTATAGGAAGTTTGGAAAAAAGCATTCTTTATACCAATTGCTTCATATTCTATTAATTAATTAAATCAAACAAGAAATAAGCCTCCTAACTCAGGCGATAGCAATGAAAGGTGTTTGTATCATTCTCACAAACCGCTTTTTCGCAATGAAGAACAGTGGTAACTGTTTATTTCCTATTATACTTCGACGAAACGTGAGTAATTCATGGCCATATCAACAGTACTTGTTGGTATTTTGCGTTATATTTTAAACTCCTCCTGGAGGTTGGTTGAATAATGAGCTGCGTTAGCGTATTGGCTAAGGTGTTTGACTATGAAACTCTACGTTCTGTGTTCAAATCTCATTTGGTGCTTAGTATTTTCTTTATTTAAAAACAATATCGAAGTGCCTTACTGCAAGAATTTTATTCGTTAGAATGTAATTCTTTGAAATTTCTAGTGCTTTGTCTCTTCATTATAATCATAATAAGTTTTCGGTTTTTCTAATTTTGTCCTCCAATATTTCTTTCCACATAAATTAAAAACAATATAAAGGCACACATATAATATTCATGTTTTCAGTTTTGTTTGTATACCTTCTCTTCTGCAGCCACTGTTTTACTATTCATATTGAGATATATTCTCTTGCAACGGTATTAAAAGTATTATTTAGAGCAGAATTTCGGCTCGTACGTTGCCGAGCTACTTGATTGTCTGATGCAATTCTTTGCTTCACTGCTTTGGCAATATCATCATATTCAATGTTTTGGTCGACTGATCTATGTTTTGGCAAGTATTTGCTGTCCGTTGTGACAAACACAAATTGTTTGCGCACTGCGCCTCACTGACAATATATTTTAGTTTCTATGTTTTATTGCGTCTACAATTCAGTTTTGTGTACGTCGCCAACTTTGTTTTAATCAGAACTCTTTAGAAAAAAGCGAAATGACTTTTATTACAGTCGCGAAAGACGGAATATTTCTCAATATTACATACGACACCTATCTGGTAGTTAAATATTGTTATACAGTAAATTTTATATGAAATTCAGGTATCTTGTCCACATTTCATTCTCAACATTGTGGCAACTAAAATCGACCATACGGAAAGTATACTCTGTGGACTTTTACCACTGCAAACTCTTCAAAATTTCGTGCAATGGTTTACTACATTTAATGCTGCACAATAACTGTGTTGAACATGGAAACAAAATTCAGCCATTTATGGGAGGAAGGTATCAGTCAAGAAGATGTGTAAAAAGCAAATTTTTGGGCCAAATAGTTTTTGTGAAATCGAATGATAACTGTGTCAAAGCAGTCGGAACACCATGTGTCTGCACAGGCGAGCAGTGCAGTGATGACAAAATCGCGCACAGCGCGGAATGCGGGTAGCACGTCTCTGTAGCAGCGAAAGGTTTAATGCAGCCGTGGTGACTTTACTACACAAACTGCGCCCCCCCCCCCCCCCAAACGTAAGTTTGTGAATTATACTATGGCGCTACTTCTCTTGGCACGTGCGTCGTTTGCAACTGGCAACGCACCAATCTCCCGCGTCTGGGCGGGCATGCGCGAGCCGACAAGATAAAAGAATTGAACTATAGTATTTTTCGGGGGCGCTCCATTACTAACAGATCGCTGCTGTCCATGACTCCAGTCGCCAAGCGCATCATGGTGTGCTGCAGTGACCTGCAGTTTTCTCTGCTATGGTGTAGTGCTCCAACATATGCTTTTCAGCACGCTGTTTTTGGAACCCTATTTTTCTTTATGGTATAGCACAGTATAAATGCTTGATAGCATTTTTGGGTCATACCATTGAGTCACATGTATGAAGGCAGGTAAAGCGATTAGTTCTGGTTAGTGTCGTGTATTGATCCCCAGCTGATCACTTTGTTCACCATCGACTCCACATAACTAAAAAGCGTTTCTTCGATTAAAAAAAAAAATGTTAGTGTGCCGTTTCTTTAGTCGTCTTTTACTTTTTTTGTCTTGTGATGTTAAGAATGAATAAATCTATTGTTATTTAGATCACAATTCCTCCAAGTGTTCTGATTAATATTAACGTCCCCATTTTTATCAAAGTCATTATTAGAATTGGAAGTAGGAAGTTGCAGTACCACTCTAAGCATCGGTATGTGCGATGTGGACTTGGCTTTACAAATGCCTGTCTGAAATCTTCGGCCCTGTTGATGTGGGTTAGGCTCAGAATATGGCACTACCAAACTGATACAATAACATCGGGACTGATTGACGAACTACTGCCATGCTCTTACGAGCTGCCAGCTCCAATCGGCAGTATCTCGTAGACTGTTGATCACATTTTAACGTTTCTTGTAGACTATAGCTGTGTCCGCCATGAGCTGCCATCGTCCAGAGACTGACGTCTCTTAATATTATATCATGACAGAAACATTATGGAATGGCGATACCCGATACGAGCATGAAGATTCCTGATCTCGACGTGATTCGAACTCGGGAAGCGAGAACGTTACCGTAAGACCTAATTTGCCTAAATCATTTTGCAACTGTTTTGGTCAAATTCTGACTTTACATAGCGCTATATGACAGTACCATCAGCAAATAATCCGTCTTCATGAACACAGAAGTCTGCTAGGTGTAAATTTCTCCATCGACACCAAAAGTACATCTATGCCACAGGTGTAAGCTACAGTCCCTATGATTGTCGAGCAGAGCCCTCCTTGCAGCAGCTAGATCACTCGTTCATGTATGTGTTTCTTACCTGTTATGCGTCGATTCGAGATGGCGACAGTAATGCAACAAAACTTAGTGCTCGATTTCAACAGGTGTAATTCAGTTACAACAGGGAGACGTAATTTCAACAGATCAAAGTATTCATCGATGGCACCAGCAGTTTCAAGACACTGCTTGTTTACGTGAGGGGAATTCCTCAGTTCGCCCCCTAGGGCTCATTAGAGACATAGAGAACGTGGCACACAGTTTTTCTGTCTGCCCCTTACTACTTCTCTCACCATACCCGCTGAAATTTAGCCAATCCTCATGTATCTTGTAACAGAATATTTTAAGATTATCCTCACAGCTTCCCGATCACAAGGATATCATGAAGTTTGTATGGTGTGTTCTCTGTTTGAGTTTCATACACTTTTTTGGTAAAATAAATGTTGCTGGCTCAGCATCGGATTTTGTCTTCTTGATAGCGTTATCTTTGTTTGAATGGATTATAAGGGTTGTATCATTTCATTATATAATACTTGACTAAAATTTTAATTTTAGGAGTATTTACTTCAATAATTTTCTATTTAATTTATTCGTCGTCCTAATCTGATTTTTAAATGGTATTTCAGCAATTTATTCGGAGTAGTTGTTCTACATCGGTGGTTTTAGTACGATTACGCAGCTGACTGACCGCCATAGTCGCAGCTTTAAATGCATTTTGCAACAATAAATACTCGAACCTCTCTTCATTCCCAAGTTTTATCACGAAATGTGATTACTTTTTTTACAGCATCATTTTATCACGTGGTCAGTACCGTGTTAAAGGTGTTCTGGCAAAACAGACTTCGTCGATTTTGATTCCTCCCGTAATCAATTTAATCGCTCTGTCTCTCGTTTGCTTATCTTAACCTTTACAACCAACATTTAAAAGTTAAACACGTAGGGACGGCGATTGTGGTTTGCAAAGCGTGTTTTGCCGCAATGTTTGTGTTTCAGGCCATACGGGATTCAGTTACAGAAAGACCTTCGTGATGAAGGTTAAGGATACTAATTTCTTTCCATGTTTAGTGTTAAGTCATGAAACCACGTTCTGTTTAAGTGGAGAAGTGATCCACCACAAGGAGGAATACGGGAATCACTACAGCCAGATATCTCAGTCGAGCAATAGAGAGGTTTTCCAAAGCTTCCAATGTTTTGCTACGGTTCCCGAGAAAATATTTACTGTCCAGTCACTTTTGGCGGACAAGACAGTTACAGTAACAGATACGTTGGAGGTCTGGCTTTTCCCACAACCTGCATGTATGACAATTTCATAGCAGTCAGTTGCCTCACCAATAGATCGGTCGGATGGAGCCTACCGATCTGGCGTTGCACCATTGGGATCAAAGATAGCGTGATTTCACAGTAAGTGTTTTATTGTGAAGCTGTGAAACACCCAATCTATGTGCACCTCGGTTCAACAATTCTGTGTGATCTGCAAGCCCACGTTGCCGCAATAGTGGATGCAGTAAATCCAGACATGACCGCCAAAGTATGGGAAGACTTTCAGTATCATCTGGATGTTCGTCCTGCGTGCGGTGGATGGAGAATTCAACATTTATAGGTGTCAACTAAAAACTTTAAACGTAATCGTAGAAACTATCTCAAGGTGGTAAAAGATATTCTTTCGTAAAATTGAATGGATACTTTCAACTCAGAAGCTTTGAATACCTATGCGTAAGTTAAAATACAACTTAAGTTTCAGTCTTCATTGATGTAGAACATAATCTTGCGATCGGATTAATCTTTTCTGAGAAGCCCTGTACTTGCTTCGAGAATAGAGTAAGTACACGTATGTAGTGTGTGTTAAGCTTCTCTCAGAGGGTAGGTATTTCAACATGAACAGCGCTCGTAATACTGTCGAAATGATGAAAGTAATTGTAAGAATGTGCGAAGAGAAAGGAAAAGAAAATGTGAGTCTCGAGGTTATGATCTCCACACAGAAAGGAACTGTGCTACCAGCATAGGAGAAAAACGTACTCCCTAACTGAAATATGCATGTAACTTGAACATAGCGGAAAGTGTCGGCTACAGCCGTAAAATCTTATTTTATATGCACTTTCTTTGTGAGGCGAGTGTAATGTCTTGCGTAAGTCTACGTAGTTTTAGGCACTTTGAATTTGCCGTTAATGAGCCTCATTCTTAATCTGAGCACAGTTAATGGAACCACACTGATACTAATATTTTAATTAATATAACCTGACTGATAGTAGACTTTTAAATATTAGATCAAGTCGCAAGGATACTCAGTCGAAAGGAAAGAGAACAAAATCAAATACTTAACTAAACTGGAATCCATTGAATTCCAGTGGTACATTGCAGTGTTTGAATGTTCAGACTTAAAGGAGGACAGCAGTCAATCGCACAGTCCATAGTTTAGTGCAGATCTGTACTTCCAATGTAACATAGGCCTCATCGGAGCATTACCGGAAGACTCCTATAGGCATCTCTGAGCACAAACATGTGACATGGTTATGCCTATATTACTCTTCTGGTGATGCACCGACGATGTATATGTTACAGCCATATAGACTTAAACGCATATCCACCCCACAGTATAAACCCGTATCACATTTGTGATTATAAGACGCTTCTGGTACTGCAGCGATGATGACTATTTTATAGTCGAAATCTAGATCTGCAATGAATTACTTATTCCGTGACTGACTGCTGTCCTGTATGTTTGAACCATTTCGTTAAGTTACTGGAGAATGAGGCAGTACCCGAACAAAATTTTAAGCTGCGGCGACCATCAGTTATAGAAACGGGAGAGAACTGCTCATGGCAGGTGTAACACAAAGATGAGACGAGCTGATGCAACCGAAAGATCCTAAACATGTCCGGTCATTTCAACCGATGTCAGATGGCAAGGTGGCTGACCGTCGGCCACCGAATGACTTACTGCAACAGCTGTAGGCCGAAAATTGGGTCAGATTGTAAGGGGTTCACCACCCTGGTGGAGCAAATCTAATCTCGATGTATCGTTCACATGCTAGAACGACAATTCACAGGTGGTGCCTGAGACATAACATATCTTTGCCCCTGTCAAAAGAGAGAGCAATAGAGCCGCAGGTCAGGGCAGTCTCTGCAGCAGTTGCTGTCGCTCGCTGCTACAGTGTAGTTGTATTCTGTTGCTGTTACAGCGCAGTTTATAATTAGTACTTGTTAAAGTCACAGTGAAGAACAAATTGTAAAATTTTACTATATGGAACTGAATAATAATTGTCATCCACCGCAGAGCTAAATGATACCATGGAATGAGTTGAGGATGAACAAATGATTAATTGCCTGTGCAGCTGTGTCACTAAGTAAAATCAATTTTTCTAGTAATTCAGATCTCAGACAAATGTTATCCAGTAGCAGTAGATAGGACAGCATTGCACTAAGCTGATCCATTTACGAGCAGATGTGTAGACAGCGTTATCCGGTGACACCATCACGAGGTAAGAATTTTTCAGATTCAGATTGATTTCACAGGGCCATGGCGTAGCGCTGCTTACATCAACATTTATCAGTTTTTCATGCATTAATATTTATCAGTTTTCATACGTCAGAATTTAATTATCCAAATTTGATTAATTTTATTTTTTTATTTTCTGTTCACGAAGGTTACACATCATTATTATATATATTTTTATTTATACGGGAAGGTAACAAGGCTGGTAGCGTTTTGGACCGGCATCTGAAAAATATTCTGCCCTGTTTCCGAAAACGAAGCTTTATTAGAGACCCTTCCCAGGGTACACTTCTTCAGGAAGTGTGGTCAAACAAGTTTAAGAATTAGTCGTACATTAGTGAACCAAAACATTATGACCACTGCCCACTGCAAGACTGAGTACCTCCTGGTGGCGTTGCAGGTATGCTACACGACAATTAAAATATACATGTCCAGTAACAGAAATGTGGTCACTTGTCAAAAGCCTGAATAACTACACTTCGCAGCGCCGAAATCTGGGAGACGTACAGGGAGACAATCAGTGAGATACTGGAAGGTAACCGTAGAGATGTGGAGGTACGCCGTCACCACTGCCGCGGCCAGTTGCGTTATATTTCTCGGTTGAGAATCCATGGCGCAAACAGGTGGTTCCAAAGATTCTCAACTGTGCTTACAAAATGGTTGAAATGGCTCTGAGCACTATGGGACTTAACTCCTGAGGTCATCAGTCCCCTAGGCTTAGAACTAAGGTCATCACACACATCTATGTCCGAGGCAAGATTCGAACCTGTGACCGTAGCCGCAGCGAGGTTTCCGAGTGAAGAGCTTAGAACCGCTCGGCCACAGTGGCCGGCTCAATTGTGTTTATATCTGGACAATTTGATGTCCATGAGAATACGCTAAAAGCATCCCGGTGCTCTTCGAACTACGCACGTATCCTGCCAGCTGTGCTTCACGTTGAATTGTTGTGCTGGTAGATGCCATCGTGCCGAGGAAAAACGAACTGAATGTGGGGTTTAACACGGTTACCAAGGATAGATATGTACTTGAAATGGCTCAAATGGCTCTGAGCACTATGGGACTTACATCTCAGGTCATCAGTTCCTTAGAACTTCTTAAACCTATTAACCTAAGGACATCACACACATCCATGGCCGAGGCAGGATTCGAACCTGCGACGGTAGCATTCGAGCCTTTCCAGACTGAAGCGCCTAGAACCGCTCGGCCACACCGGCCGGCACTTAATCCACGATGCCATACAAAACGACGAGATCACCCGCGGAATGCAATGAAGACATTCCCTTTCCAAAGATTGCTGCAGGGTGTTTGCTTCCAGTTGTTTCACGCCGAACACGACAACGGTCTTCTGTCCGGTGGACCGTAAAATGTCAAAAGGCCACCTGGCGCCGCTCAGTTGGTTGGTTGGTTTGTGTGACTGAAAGGACCAGACTACTAGGGCCATCGGTCCTTTTTCCACAAAGAATAAAAACAAACAATGGAGATGAAAAGAGACGACACAGGACAAGAAAGACATAGACAGAGACCAGTTGCTGCATTGGTGTACAAATGTGAGACTTCGGCGCAGATGAGCAACAGTCAGTATGGATGCATGAACGAGGTGCCCGCTGCGGATGGCCATATGCAGAAACGTTCGCTGAGTAGTGGCCTAGGAGAGACTACCGGTAGCCCCTTGATTCATCTGGGCGATCAGTTGCTCAACAGTTGCACGCCTATTCGGCTGTACACATCTCCGCAGCCATCGTTCACCACTGTCTTTTATGGCCCGTCGTGAGTCACAGCTGCCACGGCGCCGGTTTCGGATAGTGCCATTTTGCCATGAACGGTATGCATTAACTGCAGCGATACTTGAACAATTATAAACTTTGCCATTTCGGAAATGCTTCCAGCATTGGCCCAAAAACTAATAATCATGCTCTTTTGGGCACATCGCTTCGTTTTCGCATTAGCACGACGACTGCAATGTTCCCTGCGTCGCACACCCTCCCCCCCTCCTCCACCACCAAAAGCTCCTCCTCCCGCGCGAGCTACGCACTGCGTATAGGCTGCTTCCGTAAGAGCGAGCAAAAATTTAACAGGACATAGAGAATGCTTCACTGAACAATTTCAGGTAGAGAACACTGGATCTTAGAAGCCAGCTTAAGGAGGGAATAGGAATAAAATCGTATTACTGTGTACTCTTGACACAATGACTGTACCACTTACTCTGTGCCTAAGATGTGTTGTAACTGACGGCCATCAACCACAATGTAAGCACGACATCTGCGAACAAGATTCTGACGCACCCTCACAAACATCCCTGGGGTGTTTCGAAACACATCACAGGCAGCAAAATTATGGCAATTAATTCCATCCCCTCAATTCAATAAACCTTACCAACTACCGTATACTTTAGGTTATTTTATTTTATTTCGTACCCAACAAGTTTTGTCAATTAATTTTGCCATGTTTAGGCCCCATACGCTTTTTTCGAAGCAACGTGTTTGTCGTATAACGCCATAAAACTGGATACCGTGAATCCTAATCGTTGTGCAATAGATTCATATGAAAAGGTGTCATCCTTTCGTATGAATGTTTCTACTGAAATGAAGGAATGACGAATTCTTCTTCTTTATATTCATTATTTATTGTCATTGTTTTCCGTCTAAAATTAAATGGCAGCATTTCGATTTTTATGCATATCGGTGAACGTTGCGCGTTTGGCAACGTGTTGGGGTTCAGCTTACATTGCACTACAGCCGACGTACATCATTAACTTGTTTTGTCCTCGCAAATTTTTTCTCGTTGGCATAAATCATAAATTTAATTTAAGCCCAGAATAGCAGCCGGAATATTTTGTGACGTGAACGCAGTCTGATTTATGGCGTTGCCTGTGCTTAAATAAAGTTTCATAAATCTTTTTTGTCGTGTTTGGATGAATTGTCTATAATGCTGTGGTACATCACTTAAATATGAGAGCATATCAGCAAGCTGTTTACGAGTAATCTACCATGTTTGCTGCAGTAAATGATCACGAGGAAGTGAAGATTCAGAATTTCATTTAATACTGTTACTAAAACTCCCTGAACTAACTGAGGGAATATTATAGCGTATGTAGTTCAAACTTAAAAGCACAAGGGTGGAAGATTAGGGTTTAATGTCCCGTTGAGAATGAGGTCATTAGATACGCCTACAAAATTAAGATTTTCAGTATGGAGTTGTACCAGCACTTGGTGAAAGTATCCTCGTTCATGATTTTACGGAAAAGACAGGAAAATTTCATTAAAAATATTCTCTCAACATCTACAGCTTAAAACTAGTAATTGGAGCGTAATGGGATATTTTCTTCCTGTTTTTCAAACCAGGGATACACGTTAAAAATAGCAACAAGTATGAAATAACTTTCACGCTCCAGTACCTGCTATAAGAAACCTTACAGAAAAATTAGGCCAGAGGTTGAAAATACCTTTAAATAAAAGAACCATACAACTTTAGCGAAAGAAACATTACACTTACAGCGGTATTTTCAATCTCTGGTATAATGCTCATTTGCAGATGTTCCTCCGTCAGGGTTGTCTGTAGAAGAATTAGTTTTAAAATCGTTGCTTTGCATGCTTTTGTTGTGCAATACAGTTTTTTTCAGTATAACTCACATACTTTAAGAAACGACATGTTCCATATAAGTTTGCAATTTTTTACAGTGAACATATTTATAGCAGAAAATATTGTACTGTGGGGGTCTAAAACTTTCGAATTGTATCATGACGAGAAAGACCGCCTCCATTGTATGATAAATATTTATTTATAAACTAACTAATTTCAGGGCGGTAGAGCCACACCTTCAGGGTTACATCTGTATACAAACAAGAAAATAAACGTTCAGAGTTTGTGTTTCGGTTAAAATGTAGCTGAACTGTTCTCTAAACTATGTAGAAAAATTATAGACTGAAAGTTGCTTGATAACTCGACTTAAGCAATAACGTCTAGACGACCCCACATTCTGTGTCCAACTGTTATAAAAATGTTCAACGGTCAAGCGGTCGGTAGTCAAGTTAGAAAGGAGGCAATAGAAAAAATATCTTTCGTAAAATAAGGATAAATCGGCAGTCTAGATGGATGCAGTTGTACAAAACAAGTAATGCATGTAGATGATGAAAACCTACGTAAAACTAATAAATTAAAGTAGATCCTTAAAACGGGAACCTGTATAACTGTACGATACATAACGAAAGTCAAGCGTAAATAAAATACTGCTTACAAAATACACTATCATCGTGATAAAGGAGAGGTGGAGGAAAGGGTAAATTAAAATATTATATTGACATACCAAAGGCGTAACATTGTCGAGACGACATGAGATACGCAGCGGCCGCCAAGGCTGCAAACAAGCTAAATCAGGGACGGTGAAGGTCAGGAAGAGACCAATTAGAGATCTATTTCACTTTACCAAGTAACGTAGGATTTAGTCACCTACATGTATCACTTGTTTTATATTTTACATCCATGTAGTTGATCTCTTAATCCTCATTCTAAATTTCATTTATTGAGAAATGTTCCCTGCATTCTGCCGCATTTTAAGTAGACTACCAACCGCTTGGTGGTTGAATATTTTTGTTACAAAAATACCGAAAATGCTGGGTCGGCTACTCATTATCGCTTCAATTAAGTTGTGAAATGAACGTGTATATATAATTTTCCTATATA
This sequence comes from Schistocerca gregaria, assembly GCF_023897955.1. NCBI lineage: Eukaryota > Metazoa > Arthropoda > Insecta > Orthoptera > Acrididae > Schistocerca > Schistocerca gregaria. The sequence goes on along the minus strand of NC_064927.1, from coordinate 240,839,624 downwards.
GTTTCGTGTACATTGCACATAGGTTTTAACCGAAACAAGATCTTTATACGTTTTGCTCTTGCTTATATACAAATTTAATCCTGAAGCTGTGGCTCTAACGCCATGAAGCTGGTTGGTTCATAAATAAATATTTATAATGTAGCTGAAGCTTCAAGATTTTAAACATGGCTGCAACAGCAACTGTTGAAATTCTTCACGATAAAGGACCTGTTTTTGGCTGTCATCCTTTATCGTGAAGTAGCTGAAGTTGTCTTTTCCATCGTAGAACATATATATATATTGAAATGAGGTGTCTGCACACGATGTGTTTCAAAGTGAAAAGCAAAAGCAAAAGGTAATCGTGGCACAGCATCCGTAAAGAAATTGTGTTACGAGAAATCAGGACTTCAGCCACTTACAGGTATTAAAAGAAGTTTCTGCCAGATCGGGTCTCCAACCCATAGGCTCTGCTTTTCTCGAAAAATTGACTTCAGTGCCCTTTTTATCTTTTTTTTATCCCTCGAGATGACTGGGTGTTATTGTGTCGTCTTCATCATTATCATTTATGCCCATTGTGGTCGGAGGAAGGCAATGGCAAACCACCTCCACTAGGACCTTGCCTAATACGGCGGCGCCGGTCTCCCGCATCGTCCCCTACGCTCTGTTACGGAGTATCGGACTTCATCATCATCATCGTCATGCTATGTATGGTGCAAAAAGGGGCAATTGACTATAAATCATGGAAAGTGTGAAATCACCCACATGAGTACTGAAAAGAATCCACTAAATTTCAGTTACACGATAAATGACACATCTTTAAGGATTACAATCGCAAGTAACTCAAAGTGGAACGACCACATAGATAACGTTGTGGGAAAGCAAATCGAAGACTGCGATTTATTGGCAGAACACTTAGAAAATATAATAGGTCTACTAAAGTGACTGCTTACACTACGCTTGTTCACCCTTTTTTGATTTATTGCTGTATGATGTGGGATGCGCATCAGATAGGACTGACGGAGGACACTGACAAAATTCAAAGAAGGGTAGTTCGATTTGTATTATTGTGAAATAAGGGGGAGAGTGCCACAGGTATGATACACGAACTGGGGTGGCAGTCATTAAAACAAAGGCGTTTTTCGCTGCAGCATTACCTTCTCGTCAAATTTCAATAGCCAACTTTCTGCTCAGAGAGTGAAAACATTTTGTTGGCGCCCATCTGCATAGGGAGAAATAATCATCATAATGAAATAAAAGAATGTGTGGCTTGGAAAAAAATGTTCAAATGTGTGTGACATCTTATGGGACTTAACCCCTAAGGTCATAGAGTCCCTAAGCTGACACACTACCCAACCTAAATTATCCTAAGCACAAACACACACACCCATGCTCGAGGGAGGGTTCGAACCTTCGCCGGAACTAGCCGCGCAGTCCATGACTGCAGCGCCCTATACCGCTCGGCAAATCCTGAGCGGCTGTGGCATGCACGAAAAATGTAAGTGTGCGTCTTTGGCGGGAGTTGTTCGACAGTGGATCAATGGAAAATTACGTTAAAGGGGGTTCTATGAACACTCTAACGGGCGTTTCATTGTTAATTGCAGAGTAATCATGTAGATGTAGATGTAGACGAAAATTTAGTGATATTTAATTAATATTTTTTCAAACACCTTTTACTTTGGGGGACTTATCTACCACACCGTCGCAGTTATGTGAGCGGTACGTTTTGCGGAATGCGAAGAGCTGTATGAGAGCTTTCCAGTAACGGTGCCTTCGATGTGGACAGCCCTGTAGCCGAGATTCCTCCCTTTCTTGTCCCACAGGATGCCTCGGGCTGGGTTCCACAATTAACGGAGGCGTCGCCCGCCCGCTGATTGCAGTGGACTACTCATTAGCGGCTCCTTCTCGCCTCCGCAGCCACGTTAGGGGATCCCTTCTTCCCTTTTTCTCCCGTGCAAACACGCCGCCCTGTGAGGTCCTCCCATCTGCGAACAGTGCTGTTGGCGAGCCACCGGCAGTTGTAGGCAGCAGAGGTGCGCGCCACAGTAAATGAGGTTCGTTATCATGCTCGGGTAATCGTTAATTCTTTCCTCAGCCGCCCGGATAAGCAGAGTGGAGGAAAGAAGGTGGTTCACTGTGGGAGGTATGTTTGCCATCGGCGACCACTGCTGGCTGCTGGCGGCGATTCGCTAATGGTGTGATAGAAGAGTTAACGGATTCGATTGTAGCACTTTCTGTGTTGTGTATGACTATGCTTCGTGACAAGGCATTTCTGAGCTATAAAACGGGCTAAGAATGTACACTAAATGATCAAAAGTAGCCGGACACCTGGCTGAAAATGTCTTACAGTTTCGTGGTGCCCTCCATCGGTAATTCTGGAATTCAATATGGTGTTCGCCCACCCTTCGTCTTGTTGACAGCTTCAACATTCGCAGGCATACTTTCAGTCAGGTGCTGGAAGGTCCTTGGCTGAGGAGAGGTGTCGATGTCGGTTCGGTGAGACCTGTCACGAAGTCGGCGTTCCAAAACATCCCGGAGGACAGTCCATTACAGGGATGTTATTGTCGTGTAACCACTCCGCCACAGGCCGTGCATTATGAACAGGTGCTCGATCGTGTTGACACATGCAATCGCCATCCCCGAACTGCTCTTCAACAGTGGGAAGCAAAAAGGTGCGTAAAACATCAATGTTGGCCTGTGCTGTGATAGTGCCTCCCAAAACAACAAGGGGTTCAAGCCCCCTCCATGGAAAACACGACCACACCATAACACCACCGCCTCCGTATTTCATTGTTTGCACTATACACGCTGGCAGATGACGTCCAGCGGGCATTCACCATACCCACGCCCTGCCATCGGATCACCACATTGTGTTACGTAATCTGTCACTTCACACAACGTTTTTCCACTGTTCAATCGTCCAATGTTTGCCCTCCTTACACAAAGCGAGGCGTCGTTTGGCATTTACCGGCGTGATGTGTGGCTTATGAGCACCCTCTCGACTATGAAATCTTATTTTTCTCTCCTCCGTGGTAACTGCCACAGTACTTGATGTGGATCGTGATGCAGTTTGGAATTCTTGTCTGATGGTCTGATTTGATGTCTGACTGTTGCACATTACGAACCTCTTCAAATGTCGGCGGTCTCTGTCAGTCAATAGACGAGGTCGGTCTGTACGCTTTTGTGCTGTACGTGTCCCTTCCCGTTTCCACTTCACTATCACGTTGGAAACAGTGGACCTAGTGATGTTTATGGGCGTGGAAATCTCGAGAACAGATGTATGACACAAGTGACACCCAATCAGCTGACCACGTTCGGAGTCGGTGAATTCTGCGGAGCACCCCATTCTGCTCCCTCACGATGTCTAATGGCGACTGAGGTCGCTGATATGGAGTACCAGGCAGTAGGTGGCAGCGCAGTGCACCTAATATGAATAACGTATGTTTCTGGGGCTGTCCGGATACTTTTGATCACGTGGTGTACCTACAAATGACGATCGCAGAGATAAGCATACTATCTTTCGAAGCCGACACTACATAGCATGACGAAAGATCTGTGACCTAAAAGCAGCAGCGATATTTTAATATAACCCAGGTGGAGCGCTGTGTGGGCGATACCGGCGCCGTTTGTCGCGCAGTTGGTCCTTGTCCGTATTGCCGCTGACAATTCCCAAGTTCCCCGTATGAAAAGGAAGATATGTTTATCATTCTGCCTCAATCATAATGCAATTATTTTATCCAGCACGCGTTATGACATTTAAACCATTATCACATGGAAGGCTCGACATGCTTCACGTTTATAGCAACAAGCATTGTCAGAATATTGCATCTGCATCTGTATTCTGCCAGCCATCTCGCAGTTTTTGGCAGAGGATACACAGTAGACGGAGTAAAACCGCTGCTACTGACTTACAACTATAGTTTGGTTTTTTCATTTTACTTTGTAGTCTGAGTCTTCACATTGCATTCCACAATGTTATTTATCATAGCTTTTTAATGATATGCGAGGTGTGACAGTGAAGTAATGAGACTGATTTTCCTTGCAAGATGTGGCAACCCTGCAGGCTTGCGTGGTCACAATATCTTTGACCTTGGTCTATAAGCTGTTTCTAGCCCAAGCAGCACATCGATGCAACTACTCAGTCATGAGTGTGCTCTAATAAGTTAACACATGTTTGTGTCTTTCGTCACGGAAATGAAACAACATAATATTGCGCAACGGTATACCATTTCTTTTTGCGTTAAATAGGGTGAAAACGCGATGACAACTTACGATAAGCTTCAGAAGGCATTTGGAGAGGAGGTTATGTCAAGAGCTCAAGTTTTTCGTTGGCATAAAATGTTCAGTGAAGGCAGAAGGAATGTTGAAGATGAAGATCGCAGTGGACGACCATCAACCTAACAGACGGATGTCAACTTGGTCAGTGTGGGTGAACTCGTACGATCTGATCAAAGGTTATCCGTGAAAATGATTGCAGAAGAACTGAACATCAATCGAGAAGCGGTTCGTATAATAATAAGTGAAGATCTTGGTATGTGAAAGATCTGTGCAAAAACTATCCTCAAAACTCTCACACCACAGCAGCGAGGAACACGGAAAAATGTGGCAGCCGGTGTGTTAGAGAAAACGGAAATCAATCCAGAATTGTTGAGCCATGTTATCACTGGTGATGACAGTTGGTTTTTTCAGTACGATCCAGAGACAAAACGCCAAAGTTCACCCAGACCAAAAAAAGCTCGCATGTCAAAGTCAGAAGTGAAATTCATGGTTGTGTGATTCGTTGATTCCAATGGAATTGTTCATAAAGAGTGGGTGCCTCCTGGACAGACAGTTAACCAATATTACTACAAAGAAAGTTTAGAAAGACTTCGTAAAAGAGTTCTTCGTGTCCGTGCCAACATTACTGATAATGGGATTCTGCATCACGATAATACGCCATCACATACTGCTCTGTCAGTACAGCAATTTTTAACCTCAAAATAAATTTCAGTACTACCACAGCCACCTTATTCACGAGATATCACTCCGTTTGACTTTTTTCTATTTCAAAGAGTCAAAACGGAGGTCAAGGTACACCATTTTCAAACAACACAAGATGTTCAAATACTGTGACGAGGGTCTTGGAGGATATGAGTTCCAAAAATGTTACCATCAATGGCAGAAGCGCTGGAAAAAGTGTGTGCAATCAGAAGGAAACTACTTTGAAGAGACTACGCTAAACTTGAATAAACGGCAAGCAACATTTTTTTCAGATCAGTCTCATTACTTTACTATCGCACCTCGTATTTAGCTCCCGATCGACCTTCTAACTGTTCGTGAACTGCACTGGCGCTCAAAATTAAAGCAACAAACCGCAATTTCCCCGTCCTGTCTCTAATCCACGACATACTCACACAAACTGTCAAAAGATATTCGTATGCTCGTATTCTGCACGAGAGATGGTATTCCAGTCAACGGACAACGACGACAACGATGACGTCAGGGCACCTCTCAAAAGTGGTAGTGTTTGCCGGGTAGTCCCACTCCCACAATTGCTGTAGACGCACTCCCAGACGGTGTAGTATGGTACAGAGAGGAAGCCTACCACTCTCTGCGGTGGAGGGCCTCAGGAGGCATGGAAGCAGGACTGTAGCAAACTGATATGGCCTATAGCTTAATGTGAATTGCCCTATTATTTCTCAGGTGTGGCGACAGTTTATAGAGGCCGAAACTGAGTCCCCAAGGCCTGGTCAGGGCCCACGTGTGAGATCAGAAAGGGAGGACCGTTATTTGGTTGTAAGAGCACGACGGTACCGCGTCAGTACTGCACTGCAACTGGCATCTGACCTCGCAGCATGTCCTGGACGTGTTGTATCGAGACAAACGGTCTGCAGAAGGCTTCAACACAGTGGCTTTTATTGTTGGAGAACAGCTGTCTGTTTACCTCAAGCGTGTCTTCACAAAAGGGAACGTCTAGAGCGGAGCCATCAACGCACCACCTGGACGGTCGAATGGTGGGTCAGCGTTCTTTTCACAGGGGAGTCCCGATTTGGTCTGAAGAGTGATTCTCGACGGATACGTATCTGGAAGGCACGTGGAACACGATTTCGGGCATGAACATTGTGGAAGGATACCGACATCGAGGAGGATACTTAATGGTTCTGGCAGGAATTACGCTGCTCAATTGAACACCTTTTCATGGAATTGTACAGGTAAATCAGCAAGATTTAACTGCTGTCAGGTACCGTGAAGAGATCTTGGGATCTCTTACGCAGCTGTTGCGAGAGGCTGTAGAACCAGATTTCCTACCAATGGACGACAATTCTCGACGTAATAGAGGCCGGGTGACTGTTGTTTTTCTGGAAACGGAAAATACTGCACGCAAAGCGGGGCCTGCCCGCTCTCCAGATTTGAATCCCATAGAGCACGTCTGGGACGCACTGGAGAGACCGGCTGCATCTCGTCAGTATCCACCAACCACTCTCCAAGACTTGGGAGCAGTTCTGCAGAAGGAGTGAGTCGTATTTCCTCAACATGAGATTGATGTCATCAGTGACAGGCCTGTGTTGCTAGCAGAGTTGGCTGCAGCCATGCTGAGCGCATTAACCAATTGTCGGAATGTGTGTGCAGATCTGTTCAGTTGGGGAAAACGAAGAACGTTTACTTCCAGCTTTATGCATATTGCAGTTGTTTACGTTCTGTATTCTTTACATTGTTTCTACTTTACTGTCACCAGATAGCTGAGTGGTCAGCGTGACGGATTGCCGTCCTAGGGGCCCGGGTTCGATTCCCGGCTGGGTCGGGATTTTCTTCGCTCAGGGACTGTGTGTTGTCTTCATCATCATTTCATCCCCAAACCGGGGTGCAGGTCGCGCAATGTGGCGTCGAATGTACAAATACCTGCACCAAGGCGGCCGGACGTGCCCCGTAAGTGGCCTCCGGGCCAATGACGCCAAGCGCTCAATTCCATTTCTTTGTTTTGTGGCAAAATAGTTGCAAAATTTCCATCTGTTGTTTTAATTTTTGACACCAGTGTACAATCTCACAGTGATGAGATCACGCATGTTCTTTATGTTGTATTACACAATCCGAAGTTTATCCTGTCCAAGGATCTTTATCTTCGCGGAACTTCTGCAACCTACATCAATTTATATGTGGATTTTGTATTCAAGCATTGGTCTCCATCTCTACTTTTTCTACCACAACTGCCTTCTAAATAATTTGCTCCAGTTGCGAACTAATGCTAACTTCACGACTCAGCATTTGTCCTTTGAAACGTTCCCTTATTTAAGACAATCTGAGTCCCAAACTTCTTTTCACTCCAGTTTCATTCAGTATTTCTTTATATAATCAACATATCCACGAGATCTTCACCAATCCCCTGAAGCACCATATTTGAAAAGGTTCTTTTCTCCCCTTGCGTGAGCTGTTTATCTATCGTCCACGTTTCATTTCCGTACTACGTTCCACTTCAGGCTCCTCAGAAAAACGTTTCCTAACTCTTAAATTTATATTCGCTGTTAACAAATATCTCGTTTTCAGAAATGCTTTTTATGTACTACTAGTCTGTATTTTCTATCCTCTCCACTTCGACCATAATCAGTTATTTTGCTGCCCAGACAGCAAACTCCCATCTATTAGTTTAATTCTCTCAACAATGCCTGATTTAAGCCGACCGCATCCCATTACCGTGGTTTTACTTTTGGTAATGTCCCTCTTAAAACGTCTTTTCAAGACACCATCAATTCTGTTCAAATGCTCTTTCAAATTCTTCGCCGTCCCTGAAACAATTGCAATGTCATCGATAAAACTAGCTTCTTCTAGTTTTCCTTTACCGCTTGCATAATATGCAGATTGAATAACACCATGGATGAACAACAACGGTGTCTAATTTCCATGTGAACTACAGATTACTTTTCATGTCATTCTACTCTTATAATTGCTGTCTGGTTTCCGTAAAAGTTGTGGGTAAAATTTCGCTTTCTGAAATGCATGCAAAAACGTGAAATTTCTGTTTTCCAGTCCATGACTCCCTTCATATTCAGTCTATCTAGTACTTACGGACTAGAAAGAAATATTCCAACTTTGCTGAACATGCTCTGGGTGGATGTCACACGTACGATATTAAATTTGATGTACTTCATAGAACAAATGAAAGCAGAAGACCAAAATTACACGAAATTCTGGCTATTAATAAACACCAGTCACAGAATCCTGACTTAGTCCTTAATAACCAAATGTAAGTCTAAACATCTACCTATATGCTCCGCAGGCGAACATATGGTATGTGGCGAAGGGTACTCTATACCACTACTAGTCACTTCCTTTCCTGTTCCACTAGCAAATACTGCAAAGAAAATCTGTCTGTATGTCTCCAAATGGGTCCTAATTTCTCGTACCTTATCTTCGTGTTTCTAACTCAAAATATATGTCGGCTACAGTAGAATCGTTCTGCAGTCAGATACAAATGCTGGTTCTCTAGATTTTCTCACAAAGAAGACCGCCTTCCCTCCAGGGATTCTCATTTGAGTTCCCGAAGAATCTTCGTGCTACTTGCGTGTTGTTGGAACCTGCTGTTAAGAAATCTAGCAGCCCGCCTCTTAATTGTTTTGATGTCTTCCTTCAACCTGAATTTTTTCGCCTTCCCTGCCACACTCCTCACTCGCTCGTTCTATTTCATATAGCTTTCTACCGTTACTCCCAAATATTTGAACGACGTAACTGTGCGAAGCAGGGCATTACTAACACTGTATCCGAACATTACGTGTTTGTTTTTCGTACTCGCCCTCATTACCTTACATTTTTCTACATTTAGAGCTAGCCGCCATTCATCACACCAAGTAGAAATTTGTGTATGTCATCTTGTACCCTCCTACAGTCATTAAACTTGAGCACTTCCCCGTACACGACAGCATCATGAACAAAAAATCGCATATTGGTGTCCACCCATCCGACGAGATCGTTTTAAGCATATGGAAAAAAAAGCGGCCCTATCATACATCCCTGGGGTACTCCTGAGGATACCATTGTCAGTGATAGTTCCACTATTCTCTTTTCCTAAAGTAGTAGCCAGTTCTCACCTGTAGTACAAGTTTTCCCAACTCCTCTAATTTCATTGACTCCTTCTGGCCTTCTGTTCTCCCCACCTCACCCTCCCTTCCACCGTCCCTCCTCTTCAGCCCGTTTTTTCACTTTCATTAATCATTTAGTCCAGATGATACGTCAGTCTGTGCCAGTGTAACTTGGTGTACTGTTTTGGGCCTAATATTCTTATGTTTCGATGTTTAAAAGTAACATAAGATTTATTTGCTCATACCTCCTTTGTGTCTCTTTCAAAATGTTTATAATTATTCTTAATGAGATTTTGTCAATTTGCGTATAGTTGAGAGACCTTAACCAACAACACTGTAACTTATTTAATACAACATGTTTTTATCAGTAAGTCAGTGTTCTTAGTGATTTATACTCTTATCTCTCGAGTCTACAACATTTGACACATCACTGCCGAATATTTCTCGTTTTGTATCCACATAAACTCAAAGCACTGCAATTTAAGACTTTCTTATAGATGGATAGTCCTGAAAAGCTCACTGCCTTTATTTCCAAACAAATTTGTACACATAGAAGCTATCTCTGACGTTGTTAGGACGGTCTGTTGAAAGTAAAATTGTCTGATGGTGCCCTAGAAAGCTGAAACACGGTTCTCAACGAAACACAAAATAAATATTATTGTGGAACAATACTACAGTGCTTTTCACTTTTTAATCTTTCATCAATATGAGATGGTGAATCTATAACAGGGTTCTATGTCCGTTCATAAATGAATCGATTTTTCCAGTTAAAGGCAGTTAACTTTAATAGTTAAAAACCAATACTTTTATTTTTCGCTACTTTAAAATTACAACAGAAATTCATTACCATTCTAAAATGTATTCAGTGATATAATTTTAATGGTTAATGAAAGCCAACTCAACTCTATTATTACATACACACATCAAAAAAAGTTTTGCATTACCCCGGTTCTCAGAACTCCTGAAGATAGACTGCTCAGAGATGTCACTAAACCCGCCCAAAGATATAAACAACCATGCATGAGCAGCGCCTATTAGACGCCGAATGGACCATTCAGGATTGGCATCACGTTCTCTTCACCGATGAGTGTCGCATATGCATTCAACCGAACAATCATCGCAGACGTGTTTGGAGGCGATCCGGTCAGGCTGAACGCCTTAGACACACTGTTCAGCGAGTGGAGCAAGGTGGAGGTTCCCTGCTGTTTTGGGGTGGCGTTAAGTGGGGCCGACGTACGTTGCTGGTGGTAATGGAAGACGCCGTAACGGCTGTACGATACGTGAATGCCATCCTCCGACCGACAGTGCGTTAGCATCGTTAGCATATTGGCGAGGCATTCGTCGTCATGGACGACAATTCTCGCCCGCGTTGTACACATCTTGTAAATGACCTCCTTCAGGATAACGACATTGCTCGACTAAAGTGGCCAGCATGTTCTCCAGACGTGAATTCTATCGAAGATGCCTGGGATAGATTGAAAATGGCTGTTTATTGCCGGCGTGACCCACCAGCCGCTCTGAGGGGTCTATGCCGATGCGCCGTTGAGGAGTGGGACAATCTGGACCAACAGTGCCTTGATGACCTTGTGGATAGTACCCCACGAAGAACACAGGCATGCATCTATGCAAGATGATGTGCTACTGAGTATTAGAGGTACCGATGTGTACAGCAATTTGGGCCACCACCTCTGAAGGTCTCGCTGTATCGTGGTAAAACATGAAATGTGTGGCTCTCATGCACAATAAAAGGGCGGAAATGATGTTTATTTTGTTGTCTATTCCAGGTTTCTGTACAGATTCCGGAACTCTCGGAACAGAGGTGATGCAAAACATTTTTTGATGTGTGTATCTGTTGTTCCATTTATCTCCAGCAAATGTGTAACGTAGCAGCTGATGTGGTTTTCATTTATCATTAAAATAAGTGTCAGCTTTGGTGCTCACATCATCAAGATTATTTAAAATTTACTCCATGTCCGTATTCAAATTTCTACATTCAAATGTGTTGAGTCACTTTAATTGCTTGTAACCTAAATGCACGTCCATTGCTGTTCAATGTTGATAAAAACAGTATTGTGCCATATTTGGTTAGCTGGTTTCTGAGGGATAGTAGTAGTGAAATGCCTGCAAAAAGTGTATTCCATTCTCAGTAGGTGGGTATTATGTGTTTTCTAAAGTATGAGTTAAAATCAGGTAACATTTACCGAGTCACAGTCAATTTTGTGACAGTTGATTTCTGTTTACTTACATATAATACATTCGCAAAGTCGGTGTTCCCTTAAGGTGGTGTGTCGTCAGTTCCTAGTGTCTGGTGAAGAGCTTACTAAGTGTAGCAGTGTCGTTCGTAGTCAGATAGTTGAAAGCCACTCCGTTTAAGTCGTTTTACCCAAAGCTAGCTTATGAACTGCGACATTGATAAAAACGCATACCCAGTAAACGTTTCACCACTTATTTACTCATGAGGTCTTGAGAGAGTGCTTTTCCCGCCTCTCACGAATTGATAGAGTACCTAGTTATGTAAATGTTATCGGCGTGGTAGAGCTGTAACAACGTTAAAGTGAGAGAGGCGAACTGGAGGAATAAGATTCAAAGTAGTCAGTAGGATGCTGATGTTACCAACAAATAACGCCAAGGCTCCTGGACAAATGATGATAGACTGCAACGTACAGCGTTGCACAACCTGGACACAAAGTACACGGGATACCTCGAATCACTAAGAAACCACCAAGCGAAGTGGCGTAGTGGCTAGCACGCTGGACTCGCATTCTGGAGGATGATTGATAAATCCCGAGTCCGGCCATCCTGATTTAGGTTTTCCGTGATTTCCCTATATCGCACCAGCCCAATGCCGGGATGGTTCCTTTGAAAGGCAGGGCCGACTTCCTTCCCCGTCTTTCCCTAATCCGATAAAATCGATGACCTGGCTGTTTGGTCTCCTCCCCCAAACCACCCAACCCAACTAAGAAACTAAACTGTGTGATCAAACGTGTCCCGGACACACCTACGTAATGCAGATTTGACCACTAGAAGTCATGAGAAGCGAAGCCGTCAAAATACACTCCTGGAAATTGAAATAAGAACACCATGAATTCATTGTCCCACGAAGGGGAAACTTTATTGACACATTCCTGGGGTCAGATACATCACATGATCACACTGACAGAACCACAGGCACATAGACACAGGCAACAGAGCATTCACAATGTCGGCACTAGTACAGTGTATATCCACCTTTCGCAGCAATGCAGGCTGCTATTCTCCCATGGAGACGATCGTAGAGATGCTGGATGTAGTCCTGTGGAACGGCTTTCCATGCCATTTCCACCTGGCGCCTCAGTTGGACCAGCGTTCGTGCTGGACGTGCAGACCGCGTGAAACGACGCTTCATCCAGTCCCAAACATGCTCAATGGCGGACAGATCCGGAGATCTTGCTGTCCAGGGTAGTTGACTTACACCTTCTAGAGCACGTTGGGTGGCATGGGATAGATGCGGACGTGCATTGTCCTGTTGGAACAGCAAGTTCCCTTGCCGGTCTAGGAATGGTAGAACGATGGGTTCGATGACGGTTTGGATGTACCGTGCACGACGATCACCAGAGGTGTACGGCCAGTGTAGGAGATCGCTCCCCGCACCATGATGCCGGGTGTTGGCCCTGTGTGCCTCGGTCGTATGCAGTCCTGATTGTGGCGCTCACTTGCACGGCGCCAAACACGCATGCGACCATCACTGGCACCAAGGCAGAAGCGACTCTCATCGCTGAAGACGACACGTCTCCATTCGTCCCTCCATTCACGCCTGTCGCGACACCACTGGAGGCGGGCTGCACGATGTTGGGGCGTGAGCGGAAGAAGGCCTTACGGTGTGCGGGACCGTTGCCCAGCTTCATGGAGACGGTTGCGAATGGTCCTCGCCGATACCCCAGGAGCAACAGTGTCCCTAATTTGCTGGGAAGTGGCGGTGCGGTCCCCTACGGCACTGCGTAGGATCCTACGGTCTTGGCGTGCATCCGTGCGTCGCTGCGGTCCGGTCCCAGGTCGATGGGCACGTACACCTTCCGCCAACCACTGGCGACAACATCGATGTACTGTGGAGACTTCACGCCCCACGTGTTGAGCAATTCGGCGGTACGTCCACCCGGCCTCCCGGATGCCCACTATACGCCTCGCTCAAAGTCCGTCAACTGCACATACGGTTCACGTCCACGCTGACGCGGCATGCTACCAGTGTTAAAGACTGCGATGGAGCTCCGTATGCCACGGCAAACTGGCTGACACTGACGGCGGCGGTGCACAAATGCTGCGCAGCTAGCGCCATTCGACGGCCAACACCGCGGTTCCTGGTGTGTCCGCTGTGCCGTGCGTGTGATCATTGCTTGTACAGCCCTCTCGCAGTGTCCGGAGCAAGTACGGTGGGTCTGACACACCGGTGTCAATGTGTTCTTTTTTCCATTTCCAGGAGTGTATAAGCAGGAATCACTAACAGCAGAATGTGTCGGTCAGCAGAGCTCAGCAACTTCGAACCTTGACTAGTCATTGGACGCACCTGAGAAACAAATACAGCTCGGACATTTCAACCCTTCTAAACACGCCCACGTCGTCTGTTAGTGAAGTGATAGTTAAATTAAAACGCGAAACAACAGCGTCAGGTGAACCAAGACCTGGCAGACTTCATGTAGGTCTAAAAATGGCTCTGAGCACTATGGGACTCAACATCTATGGTCATAAGTCCCCTAGAACTCAGAACTACTTAAACCTAACTAACCTAAGGACATCACACACATCCATGTGCGAAGCAGGATTCGAACCTGCAACCGTAGCAGTCGCGCGTTTCCGGACTGAGGGCCGAGAACCGCTAGACCATTTAGCTCTACTGACGGACAGGAAGAGTTGATCATTATGGACAGTTCTTGTAAATCATGAAATCAGAGGAAGGATTTCGAAAGAGCTACCAGAATTCCAGCTAGAGCAATAACTGTATGTAGGGTGTCAGAAAGAATGGGGTAAAGTGGTCGAGCAGTTTTTAATAAGCTTTCGATAAAACACGAAAATTTTAATAACTTTACTGATTACATTTTCATTGACACTGAGTTCCGTTTGCCCTGCATGGAGTCCAGAGTTCGTGATGTGCGGCTATCAACGACTAGTGTGGCGTCACAAATTGGTTCGCTGAGCTCGTAATTCTCGTAGACTCCGACAGTGGACAACTGGAAAAAAGTGATTCGGAGTAATGATCCACGTTAAACCCAGTGCAAAACCGATGCTATGGTGCGGGTCTGGTGAATGGAAAGAAAACGTTACCTACCATCATTTGTAGTACGAACAGTAAAGTACGGAGGGGGTGTTACTCCTGCATCGGGTTGTTTCTCGCCGTTAGTGTATAGTCCCCTCACTGCACTTAACAAAACGTTGAACGTGGCAGGATTTGAATACATTTTACGTGGAGTAGAAGAACAGTTACGAGACGTTTGTTGATTGTATCGCAACTTGCCAGTGCCCCCTCTCGTATATGTGAATAATCGCATTTATTTAGGGGGGGCGGGGGGGGGGGGGGGGGTAGGACGTCAAACGGGCCGACTTGGAGCAGGGGAGTCACCACGGGACATTTTAATTTCTACTGTCTATACGTTTACAAATAAATTCATAAAGCCTTGTCACCATGACCAGGAAGGATTGAGGACTCACACTCATCGCAGTGGAAGTTCCAAAAGTAGCAAAATACCTTTTTTTTTCATGTGAAATTTCATCATTTATTTACTTATTACTTGCTGCATTTGTTGCTTTAGGTACATTTTCTTCCTAAGTATGAGAGAGTCTTCGATGAACTTTTCATAGCATACAAACGGTAGTTACAGGTGTATGAAAGTAGAATTTTCCAAATCTATTAAAAAACTGTGGAAAAATTGAGATAATTAACTATAAAACTTGATTTTTTTCTAAACATGAAGTTTAAAATGTAACAGTTCATTCATTTTTTCATAAATTAAATAACTTCTAGAGTTTCATACACCTGTAACTATGGTTTGTATGCTATGCAAAGGTCATCGAAGAATCTCTCTTACTTAGGAAGAAAAGTGTACCTATAACAACAAATGCATCCAGTAGCAAGTGAAAATAATGATGTAACTTCACATGTAAAAAAAAGTGTTTTGTTACATTTTTGAGATTTAACTGCTTTACGTTTGTATCCTGAATCCTTCCTGATCATGCTGTTAAGGTTTTATGAATTTATTTGTACAAGATTAAAATGTCCTGTGGTGCCTCTCCTGCTCCAAGTTGGCCCGTTTGATTTCCTACCCCCATTAACTGCTATCAAAATGTAAATGTTTCGTTTCGGATGCATTTACTAGGACGGTTAGAAACTTTATACTGATAATTGAAGCTTGAAATTCACCATTATTGCAATTAATCATGGGTGTCAACACAAATTTGTTCAGAGTGGGGAGAAGAAGACTCTAAAATCGTCGTTTTGATATAAATGAGTTGGTCATTCCGGAGTCGGTTCATTCCAACGGCCATAAAACGCTACAATTATATAATGGCGTATAACATGGCTGACTGTGCCTGAGAGGAAACATGCTACAATCAAATTTCAACTTCCGAGAGTTCATCCACACATGGAGCATCCTCTTCTTCGCCATAAAAAAGCCAGAACACTGTGACGTCTACAACAATCTGACACTTTTGTTCAGTGTCATTGCTCACCCTCCAGACAGTCCAATCTTAGCCCGATCAAAGTTTCATTTATTTCCAAACCGTAAAGAACATGCTCAAGGACTTCACTTTCATAGTGATGAAGCAGTGCAAGCAGAAGTGAGGTTAAATGAGATGTTGCTCGGATCACTTCTGGAAGTAGGAGGGTTGTTCGAAAAGTAAGGAACGATCGATTCCAAAATGGAAACTGTTTTTTTTTTTCTTTTTTTCTCTTTTACATTTAGCTACTCCTTCCAGGTACTTTTCTACATAGTCACCGCTCCGACTTAGACATTTGTCAGAGCTTTACACCATCGTCATAGAAGGCACCCGCCTGTGCTTTCCGATAACTCCCTACTCTGGTCTATAGCGTGTAGCCTGCACGCAAGTGTTGTCTTCGTATCCAGAGTTTCATGTGAACAGAGATGACACTCTGGACGAGCCAATTAGGGCTGTGTTGTGGGTGATCGAACACTTCCTATCAAAGAGGCTGCAGTAGCGTCTTCACTGCCCCTGCAGGGTGCGGCTGAGAATTGCCATGAAGAAGGAAGTGCGTGGCAGTTGTGTTAGGTGGGCTGTATTCACTAAGGCGAAGCCTCTCTTGCGGCCCCTCCCACTTGGCGGGAGACATTGTTGTTCTAGGCACCTTTATTCGCTCACAGTGGGCTCACAACTGAAAAGAGTGTTTTGATGTGGTCGATGGGCATACTAAAGACACTGCCAAAAACGTCTATAAAAAGCCTCGTGGGATTTTCACACTGATTCCATTTTGCGACCGATCGTTCCTCACTTTCCGAATAGCCCTCGTATATGAGAATTATGTAATGTATAAAAACTTTGTGCTCTAAATTCATGGGAAGGCAGCGGGGGGAATGGCGGAGCAGAGCAGGTACCCCTCTGTTGCCATTGACGTCATCCACAATTGTGCACATGTATGTAAGGAATTTTTTGTAAAGAATTCACTGTTGCTCGACCGTCCGCACAGACAAACGACTTTCTTGGTACACTTGTGTGTAATTGCTTAAGTCACTCTTCTTCCTTTTTCAGCAACTTGCAACTGATACAAGAATTACTTTCTCCTTTGCTCCCCACGGGAACTAAGAGGTCTCTCATGTAGCACATGGTGACACCCTAACACGGATATCACGAAAAACAATAACGGAAGGCGCAATCCTTTAAGTATACGCGGGACTGATGGTTACATTTACAGTGGAGTGACGCGCCGAGCGTAAAACAACAGGCGCTCGCCTGCTCGCCATAAATCTCCCGCCCCCAGCCGCCCTGCCCCTCCCATACGGCGAACCACTTAACCGCCACTGCCCGGTTAGCGAGCGCTCCTCCCCCGCACTTGGAAGGTGGGCGAGCCGTGGAGCTTAACGAGCCCCAGGGAGTTCCTAGAAAGCGCTTCCTGAGGACGCTGCAGCCGCAAAGGACAGAAGCCCACGCGTCAAAATGTTTTTGCATTTGCTCTCCTTCCAGAAGTATTCGAAACGTTGGTTGCGTTAATTGTGTTTCAGAGTAGTAGTAAATTTTTTAGATATTTCTGAGAGTCGTTCAATAAGAACTGCAGCACATTTTTTTCACGGAAAATTCTGGTGAAAATAAAGCGTTTTTTACTGTTGGACGGCGTGGAATATTCCCGTTTCAGCCCCTGAGGTTTCAGGAAATTCCAATACGTGGCAGCGCTATACGATATATATTCACGATAACGGCCCAGACCTAAATGAACTACCACCCACTGCAGTATTGAGACTGTGCGCTTGAGAAGCATGTTGGTGCATGGCCCCTACACATTCTTGAAAGGTGAACATTTGGTGTTAGATAAACCATGGACCAGTCGGTGATGACATCCTAATGGCAGGATCCAGGTCCCATTCTAAGTGTTCCCTCTCCGCTTTCTTCGCATCTGAAGTATTGTTGCAATGAGTGCCTAGAAGTCAGGCGGACCTTGTGAAGACAGTTGCGTTCCAAAAAGGCACTGCGCAGTTCTGTGGCATACTGCTGGTGGTCTCTAAAGCCATAATGTATACATAATGGGCGGCAGCTGTGACCGAGCGATTCTAGGCGCTACCGTCTGGAACCGCGCTAACGCAACTGTCGCTGGTTCGAATCCTGCCTCGGGAATGGATGTGTGTGATGTCCTCAGGTTAGTTATGTTTAAGCAGTACTAATTTTTAGGGGACTGATGACCTCAGATGTTAAGTCCCATAGTGCTCAGAACCATTTTTTTTTCGTGTGACTAGGGCCTCCCGTTGGGTAGACCGGTCGCCGGATGGAAGTCTTCCGATTTGGCGCCACTTCGGCTACTTGCGCGTTGATAAGGATGAAATGTTCATGATTAGGACAACACAACACCCAGTCCCTGAGCGGAGAAAATCTCCGACCAAGCCGGGAATCGAATTCAGGTCCTTTATTTGTTTACTGGATTACTGTTATTTATTTCTCTGGATACTTTCATACTTCTTTATTTATTGTTTGTTATGGCATGTTTTTAAGAATTATTCTCGCTGTTTGCGGCATATTTTCTGTGCTTTTTTTCTGTTGCCGTTTTTTTTCTCAGCGTACACCATGTTGTCTGGAACCGTGTGAGCGGCTGTTAGTTAACTAATACTAAAAGGTGAACTTTGTATTTCAGCTATATACACTTGGGGTTGCTGTAGTGTTGTGGAACCCAGTTATTTCGTGTGTACTGCGCTGTTACTTGGTTATTCGTGTACTCATGTTGGTTGAACGGCTTGTAGATGATTCTGTACACAGGAAAACGATTCTTTCGCTCTTTGTTTATGATCAAGAAAGTTACGCCTTCTCGCAGTTCGCGTTTGTCGCGAGTGGTGTATCGCACGTTGCGAGAAGGCTATGGAAACATTAGCGCAAATTACGACGAGTTCTGTTCCTTATTTATGTCTCTGTATTTGATAGGGATATGGTTCTTTTGCGTGTGTGTGCCTTCTGATGTGTGTCCTCGTTCAGTTCTATCAGAGCGGTAAATAGTGTGTTGTTGCCAAGTGTTGTATTTTCGTTTATTCCATTTTTCCCTTCCACTATAGCCTTTTGTGTATAGTAATTTTATTCTGTTGTTAGTTGTCGGTACAGACTGTTGCTATTTTTCAAAATGTGTTGATCGTTTACGATCTGAAAACACAG
Source organism: Schistocerca gregaria (assembly GCF_023897955.1). NCBI lineage: Eukaryota > Metazoa > Arthropoda > Insecta > Orthoptera > Acrididae > Schistocerca > Schistocerca gregaria. The sequence continues at coordinate 240,820,767 of NC_064927.1, read as the reverse complement.
AGGCAGTACACACAGACAACACAGCAGACCACACCACATCAGGAAAAAGAGACAGATAGAACACACTAACATACAATAACAAAAAATCACATAGAACTGGAAACATCTTGAAAAACTTCAGAATATATCAACTGACATGCAATTCTTCCCAGAGTCAATTCATAGGACAAACAAGCAGAAACTTGCGAACGAGATGCACAGAGCTGAAAAGAGTGAGAGCACACATTCCTCTTTCGCAGAACATGTTTTGAACAAAAACCATAACCCCTCTAACATCGAAACTTCTCAGTGTAGTAGGTCCTCAGTTTGCCTCACAAGGGCTGAGTGCACCCCACTTGCCAACAGAGCTCGGAAGACAGGAGGGTCACCCATCCATGTGCTAGCTCAGGTCGAGTGCGCTTAACTTCGGTGATCTGACATGAACCGGTGTTACCACAGCAGCAAGGCAGCTAGCACACCGGTTTCTCCCGCAAGTGAAGTCGAGGAACACAGTAGGTTGGAGTGTTTCAAGGATCATGTTCAGAATGCATTGCACAATGTGTGCCATCGTTTCAGCTATGTCTATAATCGGAGCACTGAACAACATAGACAGAACGCACACGGCTTAACATAAAGTGGCAGGTTGTAGGCAAATTACGGGTGATAATTCTATCATTTGCAAAATACCTCTGCAGCAGACACTTCACTGACTGTGCAATGTATCGAGGAGCCCCATCATGCCCACCACAACGTTGAAGGGTTGGAATGGATTTGGTGCGCGAAAGACTCTCATCGAGATTACCAGTGACGGTATAGGTAATAGCACCAGTAAGTCCCATTTGCTCGAAAAAAGTTGTGGCCCTACAATGAATGATGCTGTCAACCCTCACCACACCATTTCCTTAGCAGAATGAAGTGATTTCTCCAGATCTATGAGCGGAGTTTTCGTTGCCCATATCTTACAATTCTGCACGTTGATACGTTATTGGAGATGGAAATGAGCTTCATCTGTCCACAGAATGTTCCACTGGCGATCACTTTACCCTCCAAGCGGGCAAACAATTCTAGAGCAGATGGTTTTCTTACTGTAGAGTCAGCATCAACTAACTCCTGAACATGGGTAATTCTGTATGAATAGCAATGCATTACGTAGAGTTTTAATGTATTGTGCTCACAGACATGCACAAAGTTTGGCTAATTTTCCGTGCATTGCTTATTTGCACACAACCACTAGAGTGCTCTTCCAATGTTATGGGCGCATCCTCTACTGTCACCGCATTAACTGTTTTCCTCCTCTGCCACACTTCAATTCGAAAGAACCTCTCATTTCGAATTTCGTAATCATGTTCTCCAGCCTTTGGCAGAAACTTGGCCACTGACTTTTTCGATACCCTTGAGTGTCCGTAACTTCTGCAGAGCTGCTGACAGACAGTCACGGAATCGTGAAAGAGCTTTAACAGCAGCGCACGATCCTGCATTGAGACAGTCATACCGAGGAACACCGTCCGGAACATAGTGCTTTATCATCCATATTCTGTCGCTTACACTGTCATATAGCGGCAAATTTTCGTTATTTGTTGTTTCCCCCAGCTCTGATAATATTCCTATCAAATTTGACGTCATTCTGAGATGTGGTTTGTTTTTTACGGGCACCCCGGACTCCATCTCTCTGGGCCGCTTAAGGATTCTATACTGGGAACACACTTTGAAGATGACGAGAGTGTCATTCGTGCAGTGAAAACATGGCTAGGCCTGCGGGACAAGAGCTTTTACAGCAAGCAATACATGCTCTTCCACAACGTTGGCGTACGGCCATTGAACGTGATAGAGACTACTTAGAAAAATAGGACATGTACAAGACATGTTGATGTTGTTACCAAATTCTGACTCTTAACAATAAATATGTTCTGAGAAAAAAAAGTGCTGCATTACTTATCGAAATGCACTGGAAAACAAGGATTGCCGAAATTCCTTCACCAAACATGATGAAGTAAATATTCCAAAATTCTAATGTAGAAAAACTGTCAACATGAGTAGTTAGGAAGTAGATATCCTCAGTGTAACTAAGCAGCTTAAATCACTTAATAAAGGCAAAGCATCCGGTCCAGACTGTATACCAGTCAGGTTCCTTTGAGACTATGCTGATACAATATAACCGGATAAAATCATTGACTCGTCGAAAGATCCGTCCCTAAAGACGGGAACGTTGCACAGGCCACACCAGTACGCAAGAAAGTAAACAGGAGTAATCCGCTGAATTACAAACCCACAAAACTGAAATCTATTTGCTGTGGGAATCTGGAAACATGTTCTCTTTTAGAACATCATGAATTACCTCGAAGACAATGGTTTATTGACAAATAGTCAAAAGGGATTTAGAAAATGTCGTTGTTATGAGACACAAACAGATCTGTATTGTAACGAAGTAATGAGTACTATCGATAGGGCATGTGAAATCGATTCCATCATTTCAGATTTTTAAGGCTATCGACACCATTTCTTACAAGTGTCTTCCAATCAAATTGCGTGTATGCTGAAAATCGTCTCAGTTGTGTCACTTGATTCGTGATTTCGTGTCAGAAAGGTCTAATTTCATAGTAACTCAGGGGAAGTCATCGCGTAAAGTAGAAGTAAGATCTGGCGTTCCCCAAGGAAGTTGTATTGTTGATGGTCTATATAAACGATTTTGGAGACAATCGGGGCAACCCTCTTAGATTGTTTGCAGATGATGCTGTAATTTATCGACTTGTAAGGCCATCAAGTGATCAAATGGTTCAAATGGCTGTAAGCACTATGGGACTTAACATCTGAGGTCATCAGTCCCCTAGACTTAGAACTACTTAAGCCTAACTAACCTAAGGACATCACACACATCGATGCCCGAGGCAGGATTCGAACCTTCGACCGTACCAGGCGCGCGGTTCCAGACTGAAGCACCTGGAACCGCTCGGCCACAGCGGCCGGCATCTCAATATCAAAACGTTTACAATATGATTTTGACAAGTTATCTGCATAGTTCAAAAAGTGCCCCTTTTGACTAAATAATGAAAAGTGTGAAGTCATCCACATGAGTAGTAAAAGAAATCTGCTTAATTTCGGTTACAGATAAATCACACAAATCTAAAAGCTGTAAATTCAGCGAAATACTTGGAACTAAAGTAACATGCTTCTTGGAATCCGCACCGCCGTATTAGGCAAGGTGATTGGCCGTTGCCTTCCCCCGACCGCATTGGAGATGAATGATGAGGATGAAGACGACACAACAACACCAAGTCATCTCGGGGCAGGTAAAAATCCCTGACCCCGTGCTCAAGAAGCGAGAACGCTGCCGCGAGACCAAGAGCTGCGGGCAGCGAAATACTTGGCGATTACAGTTACGAATAATTTAAATTGGAGGGATTCCACAGATAATTTTGAAGAAAAAGCTAACCGAAGACTGTGATTTGTTGACAGGACACCTGAAAAATACAACAGGTGTACTCTGAGCCTGCTTACACCACGCTTGTCCGCCCTCTTCTTGAGTATTCTTGTGCGGTGTGCGATTCGCATCAGATGGGACTGACAGAGGACATCGAAAAAGTTCAAAGAAGCGTAGCTCGCTTAGTATCATAAGGAAAAATGGGAGAAAGTGCCACGAACATGACACGCGAATTGAGACGGCAGTCATTAAAACTAAGGAATTTTTCATGTGGTATGATCTTTCAATCTGTATATTGAGTAAGCAGTAAAGGAAACAAAAGAAAAATTTGGAGGAGGTAATAACATCCAGGGAGAAGAAATAAAAACTTTGAGGTTTTGCCAATGACGTTGTAATTCTGTCAGAGACAGCAAAGGACTTGGAAGAGCAGTTGAACGGAATGGATAGTGTCTTGAAAGGAGGATATAAGATGACCATCAACAAAAGCAAAACGAGGATAATGAAATGTAGTCGAATTAAGTCGGGTGATGCTGAGGGAATTAGATTTGGATGTGAGACACTTAAAGTAGTAAAGGCGTTTTGCTATTTGGGGAGCAAAATAACTGATGATGGTCGAAGTAGAGAGGATATAAAATGTAGACTGGCAATAGCAAGGAAAGCGTTTCTGAAGAAGAGAAGTTTGTTAATATCGAGTATAGACTTAAGTGTCAGGAAGTCATTTCTGAAAGTATTTGTATGGAGTGTAGTCATGTATGGAAGTGAATCGTGGACGATAAATAGGTTGGACAAGAGGAGAATAGAAGCTTTCGCAATGTGGTGCTACAGAAGAATGCTGAAGATTAGATGGGTAGATCACATAACTAATGAGGAAGTATTGAATCGGATTGGGGAGAAGAGAAGTTTGTGGCACAACTTGACCAGAAGAAAGGATCGGTTGGTAGGACATGTTCTGAGACATCGAGGGATCAGCATTTTAGTATTTAAGGGCAGCGTGAAAAAATCGTAGAGGCAGACCAAGAGATGAATACACTAAGCAGATTCAGAACGACATTGGCTGCAGTAGGTACTGGGAGATGAAGGAGCTTGCACAGGATAGAGTGGCATGGAGAGCTGCATCAAACCAGTCTCAGGACTGAAGACCACAACAACAACATGATCTTTCAATAAATACCACGAGTCTCATCCGAGTGCAAAAATATTTTGTTAGAATCCAACAAAATAGTGAGACATGATCATCATGATAAAATAAGAGAAATCAATGGTCGCGCAGAAATATTTAAGTTCGTTAGTTGGCTGATTTGAGTGCAGGAGAGTAAGGCGATGGGGGGATGGAGGGAGGAAGTCGGCCGTGCCCTTTCAAAGGCACCATTCTGAAATTTTGCCTGAAGCGATTCAGAGAAATCATGAAAACCTAAATAGGATTACCGGAATCGGGTTTTGTATCGTCGTCCTCTCGAATACGGAAAGGTTTAAGTGCTAGTTTTTCCCACGCGCGTTTGAGGGTGGAACTGTAGAAAAATGGCCTGAAGGTGGCTCGATGAACCCTCTGGCAGGCACTAAATGGTAAATTGCAGAGTAATCATGTAGACGTGGCTTTGATGTCTGGCACTTTACAAGTGATGGCTAGAGTTAAGTAGATAACGAATGCGAACACACAGTCACAAAATTTTCGTCCAGCGAGTTCCATAGGAGCTTCTATGACGGGAGAACTTGAGGAATGAGGTGCTGTTTCGGTCTGGGGAGAAATTTGTAATCGGGTCACAGCCAACTGGGTGTTGCTCGCAGACGCCTGCAACGGCCCGGGGCGTGGATGTTAATCGGTGCTCGCTGGCGCTAACCAATTGCCGGCCGGCCATTGTCTTTGGGCGCTGGCCCGCGACGGCGCCTTCTCGCTGCGTCCGGCGCTGCGCCGCTCTTCCCTCTTCCCGCCCTTTGCTTCCCGTGGGAAGGCCTGCTCCCTTCCCGCTGCCCCCACACTGCAAGCCCGCGATACCATTTCTGTCCCTACAACTGCGCTCTCCGCCTGCGTAGCGTTCTGCCACGGTGCACGCTCATGCGTGTTACACCGATGGCCGTTAACTCTCTCCTGTAGTCGCCACACACACACACACACACACACACACACACACACACACACACACACACACACGCAGGACAATGCATTCATGAATGCTTGCACACACGCCTTTCTCACGTCATTGGGAGCCACACAATACTGTAAGGAGTGAGGCCTGCGACCGTTGACTGAAGTGTTTTGTTTTATTGTGCGTAGGCATTCGTCCGAACATAATAAGCTTCGGAGCTCAACACCACTTCTTGAGTAGTCATACTGTGGCCTTACGGCCCACTGTTTGGCGTCCGAAGTAAGGCGGAAAGGTGTCCGGTATTAGAATGTTTAACACTACCAGTTTTTAAGATCAGGGCACTTGATGCCAGGACATGAGTTAACCATTTGACTAAGGTCTTCTACATCATTAGTCTCCCGATTGATTGATAACTCTCTGCTTGGCTTAAGTAACAGATTCTATAGTAGTTCAGCAGTAGAAGAAGCCTATTTCGTAATTTGTTTATAGTTGGAGGTTAATGAATTGTGTGCAGGTCGTTTTTAAAATGCCAGACTCCATTTTCTTCTGCCTTTCTTCCCTTTGTGACGTATATTTTTATGTATATAAATTTTCGGTACCTACAGTGTCACGACTTTCAGTGTCACACAAATTTTTATTTTTAGAGGGGATCACTTAAGACTATTTCCATGGGGTCACCCCTCAAAATTCTCCCTCATATCACAAAATTGTCGTCTGATGTAGTACAAACTGAAAAAAATAAATTCCTTTTAAAGCACAGTCTCGTATATAATTTATATTGAAAACCTTACACCTGTGTCACAGAACAAATTCTATATCGAGAATACTTTACACAAGTTTAAGGGAAGAAAAGCTTCCGATAATCATTACAGTATTTAAAGAACATCAAAATATGAACAGGCTGAAATAAAGAAAGAGTACATGAGACTATGTTAATCAATTCAACTGTAAAAAGCTAAGGAGCATGTTATTAGCAAAATGAGAAATATGCAAAAGTGAAATGCCAAAATGAGCGCTTCTCAATTGGGAGTAAATCAAAACAATCAGAATGGCTGAAAGAGAGCATAATAACATGAGCCGTAAACGAATAAGAGCTAAGCAGCTAAGCAAATAAGAGAATAGGCAAAAATGAGATGCCAGCAAACTGAGAGCTGGCCGAACTCCGTCGGTGCTTATATACGGTTGCGCTCTTGGCGGCACCCCGCGGTCCGTGCACAACACGCGCGCCTGCGACCGCAATAAACGATTAGCGCTCGCGGCGGCGTCTAGAGGCCCGTATGCAAGTTGTGCGATTGCTGTCACAGGTCCACCCTTAATCTATGATGTTAAGACATTCACGAGGAAATGGTTGTGTCATGTCATGTAAACGCTGCATTCCTTCTTTCTTCCCTCAACTTCCCTCCTGAATGACTTTTCTACTCCCGTTCTTTGCAGGACTATACGGTTAGTGACTTTTTTTATCCACTTTATTTTTACTAAGCACCCCCAGCGCCGTACATCAAATACTTCAGTGAATTCACTCCATCATTACATACTGTCCAAATGCAGCTCTTAGCCACATTTGTCATCAATTCGGCATTTATATTTTCTCAACACATTATTTTTTCTTTTATTCATGGATGTTGCTGTTGCTTCTATCTTACTTTGTGTAGCTTGCTCATTTCTTTTGACTTCGGACCGACCGAAACGAAAGAACCCTACGCGATGATCTGCTGTTCTCCGGATCGTGAAAACGTCGGATCCTTCTTCAATTACTGCAGAGATATCGATTGCTGATTGAAATTAATTGGATAATGAAGAGAACAAGGAGATACTACAGACCAGTAGTTGGTGGCAAAAGGAAAACGGATCTTTCCTCGGAAACATACTGAAGCAGTCTCGATACAGATAGATGGTAACTAACAGCTCCACAATTTCAGAGTAGACAGGTGATCTGCAGGTCCGCTGTGGGCCAAGCTACAATTACATGGAAAGACACATGAACAAAAATAACGCTAACTATTCCAGTTGCTAGAGGGCGTTTTGATGCTGCTTAGCAAAGATAAACTGGACGATTCTAATTACAAGTTATGGTAAACAGACTAGGGTTGAAAATGCGTTGTGAATCAACAATTAACATTGATAAAGCCGGGGCGCTGACCTCTCAGAGTCTATTCTTCGTCACGAGCATTCCGCCAAGAATGACTTGATACAATCTGAGTTTAATGGTAACCAGATTACTTCCATGGCGCTGGAAACGAATACATGCGGCGCAAAATGGACTTTACTGTCCACAGGATCGCTGGTCGCAAAATAAAGTCTACAGTGTACTGCCACGAACCGTCACTACACGGCCAAGGAATGCAGGTGGAATGCCGACTCTCAGAAGTTTCACAATCCTGGGTCTTCACGTTTTGTGTGCTTCCTCCGACAGAAATGGGTCCCTGTTGCCAACATGAGCGAGGGCAGAAATGCCGACGGTCGCTCAGACCTTCAGCCAAGGAGCTGCTCGTCGCAGCCACGCACAGGCTGGCGTTACTGGGTTGGCGCCTGGTAGGCGTCTGGTCGTCGGAGAGGCCGCTGTCCCTCCGCGCACCAGGAGCCTTGGCGAGGATTCTTGAAACCAATGGCCTACTGGATATTTTGGAGTTCTACGCAGTTTTGATGATTCTATGAATTAAATGACTGATGAATTCAGAAATTCCTCCGTCTTCAACATTTGATAGTTCTGCGCTTAGCCCGCCGGAGTGGCCGTGCTGTTCTAGGAGCTACAGTCTGGTACCGAGCGACCGCTACGGTCGCAGGTTCGAATCCTGCCTCGGGCATGGATGTGTGTGATGTCCTTAGGTTAGTTAGGTTTAAATAGTTCTAAGTTCTAGGCAACTGATTACCTCAGAAGTTAAGTCGCATAGTGCTCAGAGCCATTTGAACCATTTCTGCGCTTAGGTAAGCTACCTGTGCCGACAGATGACTAGAGAAATTTACTTTTAACGCATAAGAAAGCAGATTAAAATCATTACCATTAAACTCACTTCTATAAGCAACCCGAATATCTGACTGGAGCAGCAGTTACTGTAGCCCCTCTCTTTGTATGGGAAGTGGGATGGGCCGCTACAGAAACTTCGACATTTGTTCTAAACATCTGTTGAAGGTCTCTGTGTTACAAGAATTTTGTGTCTTCTTTGCTGCAATCGTCTTCAGTTATGTTACTTCCTTAGTATTTGTAACATCTTGTTTGATTTGTGTCATTTCCTCTAATTTTTATGTTTATTTCGTATTTTTCCTTACAGCATAAGAGCACTTTTTTAGTTTTTTTTGTTGTCATTCCTTGCTAGTGTGTACTTAACTTCTAACATTCTTTCACTTCTCTTCATCTGAAACTATTACAGCTATGTCAGCTGCAAATCTGTGCACTTTCATTCCTTCGTCATTTATTTTGACTGCATTCTTTCTTAAATAGCATGGTATTTGGATCTCCAGAAAAGATTTCAGGTAATTTTATTAAGAACTTCAGTATTTATTTACGACAGGGTATATTTAGTATCATTAAAGAACACTGTAACACGCACGAGAGGTTCATTAACTACTAGTTCGCCATCTGATGTAGCGATTAATACAAACGAGCGCGTGTTTTCAATATTCTAACGGCAGCAGACAACGCAGATCTTCTTCGATATTCATTATCCCAGCAGTCAACGCAGTTATTATTGGCATCCAGGATGAAAATGGTACACTATGAATATTGGATGTTCCTGTCGCGTCCCCGTTGCACGGGAGGAACTGGGGTACTCAGATGGTACATGATATTTGGATCCCCTCAAGAGATGTCAGTTTTACTATCAACTTCAGTATCTATTTACGATACATTATACTTAATAAAATTACAGAACACTCAACACGCACGAGAGATTTCTGCTAGGAGCACGTCATTTATTCGCTCAGCACCTCGTGGTATTGTGGTTAGCGTTGGTGACAGCGTTCATTACAGCGTTCCGGGTTTAATTTCCGGTCGCGTTGGGCTGTCCGGCCGGCCGAGACCCCAGAAGGGGATTCCCGACCAAAAATGCCATACGCACATTTCATTCACTTTCTCTCCAGGAAAACATTTTGTGCAGTGGCTTTTTCATTTCATAACAAACGATTATTATGTGTGTTACGTGAAGTAAACTTTAGGATTTTTTGACAGTTTGTAACACCAATGCTCTATTACTCCACTGATTTATTTTGTAAATGTGTTTGTTTGAATCGATAACATAAAATTGTATACTCCTTTCATTGTAAGAACTTTGATGTCATGATATGATTCTATCCAATGTAGTGTATCAGTCATTTGAATTATTTGTCCCATTTGGAGGGAACAAATCTTACTGTATATAATTGTAATTTCTGTGTGAATAATTTTTTTGAAGAAATGTCAATATGTGCAAATGCTCTGTTTTATTTAATGTATTTCTTTACTGTTATGTAAACTGATGATCCTCACTTAGAGTTCTTAGTTATTCTGTATGTAAAAGTTGTTGAGGTTCCCCTCGGGGACGGAACTGTGTAGCGCGCGCAAATTGTGGTTGGCCTAAGTAGAAAAGGTGGAACAAGAGTCAGTCGGGGACGAGCCACCAGTCGGGGACGAGCTACCAAACTGTGCACTGCCATGTAAATGTTGCAAATTGTGCTGGTCCCGAGAGAGGAATTTTCTGCTCTTTTCCAATGCCTCGGATGGATGGATAAATAGCTGGAACTATTCTGGAATTTGTATCTATCATCGCCACCAAGAAATAACAGAGTCCAGCAATTCTACCTGCAATTCCATCTACCGACATGTAATCGCCACCACATTGCGCAATCACTGTAATGGAGTACTATAATAATGTACAGTGAAGGATCAGCTAAATGGATGTGTTAGTGTGCTCAAATACAAGGTATTTTATAACTGCATTTATGTACCTACCTTGATTTTTCTCCTTATCATAACACCTCTCAGGTTCCTCTCCGTTTGAACTAAAGTGATTTCCGAGTGTCCCTACTGAAAGAACCTTAACAGTGTTTTTGATAATTAATGCCTCTTGAACCTAAAAAAAAGAAAGTTAATAAAAGTAATTTTCCTAATAAAACTGCTTATTAATGTATTGTTGCCAACTTCAAATTAAGAGTTCGTAAGACTGAGGCTTATAAAGTTTTCCTTCGTAAATGATCTCATTACTGCCTGTTGTAAATCACAGAAGGTGAGTCAGTATCTTACATATATGTTAATTTTGTGTCTCAATGTAGTAAAAGTGGAAAACTGCAGTGTGGAACGTTATATACTCAAGTTTGCTAAGTGTTTGTCTCTCCTGTGTATTAGAAGTGCTTATTAATAATATAACAGGATCCACAGTTTGTCTATTGGGTTAATGCTTGGTAACAAGTAACGGAAAGACCACTAATTAGGAAAACCTTAATTTCTTTAATCAAATAATAGTGAGGAGCAACCTGTAAGTGGATTCAAATTAACTTTCATTTTAAATAGTAACGTATTTAACTGAGAGAGACTTAACCTATATCCAATTAATGATTCTGCCGTTAATAGTAATAATAACGTTATAAAGACCATTCAGTTTGTGTAAGCCCTGAAAGTAATAGTGTGTTCCGGTATCTGTTATAAATTTGCAAATAGTTTGTGCTGCTCCAGTTGTTAGCTTCAATCTTAAAACATACGTATGTGTCAAGAGTTCACTGCACTCGCGCGTGACAAAGTATAGGTTGTGTTTTTCCATTAAAGTTACTAAAAACTATTTTCTTGAACAAGAATGTTAATCATTCTCTTGCCTAGTTAGGCTGGCGACCGTTTTCTTTACCCGTTAAACAGTACAGATAGGCAAAATTTTGTTTGTTACTGTTCACGTATTTCCGTAATTCTGACTTTCACTTCCGATAAGTCACCTCCGTTACGTACAACACGGTCAACACAACAAAATTCCTCTCAGAGGGTAACACTGCTCTGTTGCGTTATACCATAATTGCTTTAATAAGATTGTTTTATTTCACAACCTGCTTTAAGGTTATGGTATAGCAGTAGCAGACGGTAGTGTTATAAGTTGTGTAAGTCATGAATGGCTCATTTAACACACGATACTATGGATGAAAGAACAAGAGACAACAAGCTTCCGAAGTAATTAAGAACATAGAGGAATAAGTCGCTGAGGAAGTAAATGAACGCTGGAACTATAAACGCTCTACATCAGACTGGATGAGATAAACATGCAAAGATGTTGAGAAAGATGAAACTATAGGAGTTATCGCGATATCTTACAGGGACATTAAACGTATCTTCGGAAAAGTTAAATGTAAAAATTATTTTCTATTTCCCTGTGTCGAAAGTCTTGAGGTATATTTACAAATGACGAAATTATCCACATGAACTGTTAATGAATGCATTTATTTCTGACCATGATTTCAGCTGTTGTCTCTTTCTCATGTGAATACAATTTAGATATTTCGTGTCATCTGCACAATAAAAAAGGAGTCCTTGTTACCTTTAGTGCTATATCTAAACTTCATACCCACGCGCGAAATTTTCATTTTCTCTCAATCGCTACTCACCAACTGCCGGTCCTACAGAAAAAATGAGCAGGACTTTTTGTATGAAATATGTACTTATACATAACTTTTATACTAGGATACGTTCTCAGTAAAGGTTATGTAAGAAAAACGGACGAAAGTGATCTTCAAACGTACCCTACTCTAACACTCAGACCCCACTCGTCAGGATCTCTAGTATGTCACTCCCTCTTACTACTGTGTAAACATTTGAGACCGCACAAATTATTTCCCACATTCGACCTTCCTTGGTCTTCATTAAATGGGTTTATTACTCCACCGGCTTGGTCGAGAACTTACAAATTGTAAAATTGACGTTTTTGTAAATTTTACGCCACAATTTTGTGAATTTCAGCAGCATAAAATAAACAATTACATCGTTGTATTCGTCAGACTTTATGACTAAGAAACTACTATGCTTGTAAGGATTAAGTGTGGATCGCATTGTCAACGTAATCAGTTTTAGCATAATCTCTACAAAAGTAGTTTGTCATTCATTAAATTCGCAGGCACGTTTAAATTAATAATATTAAAGAAGTTGCCGACTATGTTGGTGACGTTGTAGCCCAACCTTTAGAGACCAAAAAAGGTGGAATATCAGACAGAGTTCGTGTAGTCGGAAACTTTTGTGTTGTTTTGAATACAGTCCAGAGACAGGTAGTGCTATTTTCATTGTTTTTTACAAGAAGTGGTTAGCAATCACAGTTTAGTCAATAATCAGCCGCCTTTAGTGAATTAGCAGTCTAGTTAAAAGTTGATTAAGTCTCTTCAGTAAATTGATTAATTAGGATGGATAGGATGTGTGACTGCTGTTTACGGACGCAGGAGGAGCTGGCCACTCTTCGCGAACAGCTGAGCGTGTTGATGGCCGCGGTCAGCCGTCTTCAGGCTGCTGCCTCGGAGTGTAGCGGCAGTGAGGAGTCTGGTGCGTCGCAAGGTACACCCCAGGTGTTACATGCTTCACCAACTGTCCCTGCTGTCGAGACATCTTCGCGGGTACCGGGCGCGGTTGGGCCACACTCTCCTCAAGTTGAGTGGCGGGTTCAGCGGCGTTCGCGGCGCACGAGGAGGAGGGTGAATGTGGAGGCTGGCCGTGTGGCATCGCCCGCTATGCCTGTGAGTGGACATGTGGCTGCTCCTTCAGCAAGGTCCGAGCAGGCACACGGGGGGAGGGGTTTATTAGTTATTGGGAGCTCCAACGTTAGGCGGGTGATGGAGCCCCTTAGGGAAATAGCGGAAAGGTCGGGGAAGAAGGCCAGTGTTCACTCCATCTGCTTGCCGGGGGGTCTCATCCGAGATGTGGAGGACGCCCTACCGGCGGCGATAGAGAGCACTGGGTGCACCCGACTGCAAATTGTTGCTCACGTCGGCACCAATGACTCCTGACGTCTGGGTTCAGAGGTCATCCTCAGTTCGTACAGGCGGTTAGCGGAGTTGGTGAAGGCGGAAAGCCTCGCTCCCGGGGTGGAATCAGAGCTAACTATTTTTAGTATCGTTCCCAGAACCGGTCGCGGTCCTCTGGTTTGGAGCCGAGTGGAAGGATTAAACCAGAGGCTCAGACGATTCTGCGGAGAGCTGGGGTGCAAATTTCTCGACCTCCACTATCAGGTGGAGAAATGTAGGGTCCCCCTGAATAGGTCAGGCGTGCACTACACGCCAGAAGCGGCTACGAGGGTAGCGGAGTACGCGTGGAGTGCACATAGGGGTTTTTTAGGTTAGAGAATTCCCTCCCTAGGCCCGACAAAACGCCTCCTGAGTCGCGGCAAGGCAGGAGTAGGCAAAATGCAACAAGGAATAACAATATTAATGTGCTAATAGTAAACTGCAGGAGCCTCTCTAGAAAGGTCCCAGAACTGCTCTCATTAATAAACGGTCACAACGCCCATATAGTACTAGGGACAGAAAATTGGCTGAAACCACATGCAAACAGTAATGAAATACTAAACTCAGATTGGAATGTATACCGCAGAGACAGGCTGGACAGTGAAGGGGCAGGCGTGTTTATGGCGTGTTTATAGCGATAATAAGTGCAATAGTATCGAAGGAAATTGGTTAAAGCAGGCTCAGACATGGTAATTGGATGTCTCTATAGGCCCCCGGGCTCAGCAGCTGTTGTGGCTCAGCACCTGAAGAGTAATTTGGAAAATATTTCGAGTAGATTTCCCCACCATGTTATAGTTCTGGGTGGAGATTTTTATTTGCCGGACATAGACTGGGAGACTCAAACGTTCATAACGGGTGGCAGGGACAAAGAATCCAGTGAAATATTTTTAAGTGCTTTATCTGAAAACTATCTTGAGCAGTTAAATAGAGAACCGACTCGTGGCGATAACATATTAGACCTTCTGGTGACAAACAGACCCGAACTATTTGAAACAGTTAACGCAGGACAGGGAATCAGCAATCATGAAGCGGTTACTGCATCGATGATTTCAGCTGTAAATAGAAATATTAAAAAAGGTAGGAAGATTTTTTTTTTATTTAGCAAAAGTGACAAAAAGCAGATTACAGAGTACCTGACGGCTCAACACAAAAGTTTTGTCTCAAGTACAGATAGTGTTGAGGATCAGTGGACAAAGTTCAAAACCATCGTACAATATGCGTAAGATGAGTATGTGCCAAGCAAGATCGTAAGAGATGGGAAAGAGCCATCGTGGTACAACAACCGAGTTAGAAAACTGCTGCGGAAGCAAAGGGAACTTCACAGCAAACATAAACATAGCCAAAGCCTTGCAGACAAACAAAAATTACGCGAAGCGAAATGTAGTTTGAGGAGGGCTATGCGAGAGGCTTTCAATACATTCGAAAGTAAAGTTCTATGTACTGACTTAACATAAAATCCTAAGAAATTTTGGTCCTATGTCAAAGCGGTAGGTGGATCAAAACAAAATGTCCAGACACTCTGTGACCAAAATGGTACTGAAACAGAGGATGAGAGACTAAAGGCCGAAATACTAAATGTCTTCTTCCAAAGCTGTTTCACAGAGTAAGACTGCACTGTGCTTCCTTCTCTAGATTGTCGCACAGTTGACAAAATGGTAGATATCGAAATAGACGACAGAGGGATAGAGAAACAAATAAAATCGCTCAAAAGAGGAAAAGCCGCTGGTCCTGATGGGATACCAGCTCGATTTTACACAGAGTACATCCACATCTACATCCATACTCCGCAAGCCACCTGACGGTGTGTGGCGGAGGGTACCCTGAGTACCTCTATCGGTTCTCCCTTCTATTCCAGTCTCGTATTGTACGTGGAAAGAAAGATTGTCGGTATGCTTCTGTGTGGGCTCTAATCTCTCCGATTTTATCCTCATGGTCTCTTCGCGAGATATACGTAGGAGGGAGCAATATACTACTTGACTCTTCGGTGAAGGTATGTTCTCGATACTTTAACAAAAGCCCGTACCGAGCTACTGAGCGTCTCTCCTGCAGAGTCTTCCACTGGAGTTTATCTATCATCTCCGTAACGCTTTCTCGATTACTAAATGATCCTGTAATGAAGCGCGCTGCTCTCCGTTGGATTTTCTCTGTCTCTTCTATCAACCCTATCTGGTGCGGATCCCACACTGCTGAGCAGTATTCAAGCAGTGGGCGAACAAGCGTACTGTAACCTACTTCCTTTGTTGTCGGATTGCATTTCCTTAGGATTCTTCCAATGAATCTTAGTCTGGCATCTGCTTTACCGACGATCAACTTTATATGATCATTCCATTTTAAATCACTCCTAATGCGTAATCCCAGATAATTTATGGAATTAACTGCTTCCAGTTGCTGACCTGCTATTTTGTTGCTAAATGATAAGGGACCTATCTTTCTATGTATTCGCATCACATTACACTTGTCTACATTGAGATTCAATTGCAATTCCGTGCACCATGCGTTAATTCGCTGCAGATCCTCCTGCATTACAGTACAATTTTCCATTGTTGCAACCTCTCGATACACCACAGCATCATCTGCAAAAAGCCTCAGTGAACTTCCGATGTCATCCACCAGGTCATTTATGTATATTGTGATTAGCAACTGTCCTATGACACTCCCCTGCGGCACACCTGAAATCACTCTTACTTCGGAAGACTTCTCTCCATTGAGAATGACATGCTGCGATCTGTTATCTATGAACTCCTCAATCCAATCACACAATTGATCTGATAGTCCGTATGCTCTTATTTTGTTCATTAAACGACTGTGGGGAACTGTATCAAACGCCTTGCGGAAGTCAAGAAACACGGCATCTACCTGTGAACCCGTGTCTAGGGCCCTCTGAGTCTCGTGGACGAATAGCGCGAGCTGGGTTTCACACGACCGTCTTTTTCGAAACCCATGCTGATTCCTACAGAGCAGATTTCTAGTCTACAGAAAAGACATTATTCTCGAACATAATACGTGTTCCAAAATTCTACAACCGATCGACGTTAGAGATATAGGTCTATAGTTCTGCACATCTGTTCGACGTCCCTTCTTGAAAACGGGGATGACCTGTGTCCTTTTCCAATCCTTTGGAACGCTTCGCTCTTCTAGAGACCTACGGTACACCGCTGAAAGAAGTGGGGCAAGTTCCTTCGCGTACTCTGTGTAAGATCGAACTGGTATCCCATCAGGACCAGCGGCCTTTCCTCTTTAGAGCGATTTTAATTTTTTCTCTATCCCTCTGTCGTCTGTTTCGATATCTACCATTTTGTCAACTGTGCGACAATCTAGAGAAGGAAGCACAGTGCAGTCTTACTCTGTGAAACAGCTTTGGAAGAAGACATTTAGTATTTCGGCCTTTAGTCTCTCATCCTCTGTTTCAGTACCATTTTGGTCACAGAGTGTCTGGACATTTTGTTTTGATCCACCTACCGCTTTGACATAGGACCAAAATTTCTTAGGATTTTCTGTCAAGTCAGTACATAGAACTTTACTTTCGAATGTATTGAAAGTCTCTCGCATAGCCCTCCTCAAACTACATTTCGCTTCGCGTAATTTTTGTTTGTCTGCAAGGCTTTGGCTATGTTTATGTTTGCTGTGAAGTTCCCTTTGCTTCCGCAGCAGTTTTCTAACTCGGTTGTTGTTCCACGATGGCTCTTTCCCATCTCTTACGATCTTGCTTGGCACATACTCATCTAACGCATATTGTACGATGGTCTTGAACTTTGTCCACTGATCCTCAACACTATCTGTACTTGAGACAAAACTTTTGTGTTGAGCCGTCAGGTACTCTGTAATCTGCTTTTTGTCACTTTTGCTAAAGAGAAAAATCTTCCTACCTTTTTTAATATTTCTATTTACGGCTGAAATCATCGAACAGTAACCGCTTTATGATGGCTGATTCCCTGTTCTGCATTAACTGATTAAAATAGTTCGGGTCTGTTTGTCGCCAGAAGGTCTAATATGTTATCGCCTCGAGTCGGTTCTCTGTTTAACTGCTCAAGGTAGTTTTCAGATAAAGCATTTACAAATATTTCACTGGATTCATTGTCCCTGCCACCCGTTATGAACGCTTGAGTCTCCCATTCTATATCCGGCAAATTAAAATCTCCACCCAGAACAAAACGCGAAGGAACTTGCCCCCCTTCTTGCAGCGGTGTACCGTAGGTCTCTAGAAGAGCGAAGCGTGCCAAATGATTGGAAAAGGACACAGGTCATCCCCGTTTTCAAGAAGGGACGTCGAACAGATGTGCAGAACTATAGACCTATATCTCTAACGTCGATCAGTTGTAGAATTTTGGAACACGTATATGTTCGAGAGTAATGTCTTTTCTGGAGACTAGAAATCTACTCAGTAGGAATCAGCATGGGTTTCGAAAAAGAAGGTCGTGTGAAACCCAGCTCGCGCTATTCGTCCACGAGACTCAGAGGGCCTTAGACACGGGTTCACAGGTAGATGCCGTGTATCTTGACTTCCGCAAGGCGTTTGACACAGTTCCCCACAGTCGTTTAATGAACAAAGTAAGAGCATACGGACTATCAGATCAATTGTGTGATTGGATTGAGGAGTTCCTAGATAACAGATCGCAGCATGTCATTCTCAATGGAGAGAAGTCTTCCGAAGTAAGAGTGATTTCAGGTGTGCCGCAGGGGAGTGTCATAGGACCGTTGCTATTCACAATATACATAAATGACCTGGTGGATGACATCGGAAGTTCACTGAGGCTTTTTGCAGATGATGCTGTGGTGTATCGAGAGGTTGCAACAATGGAAAATTGTACTGTAATGCAGGAGGATCTGCAGCGAATTGACGCATGGTGCACGGAATTGCAATTGAATCTCAATGTAGACAAGTGTAATGTGATGCGAATACATAGAAAGATAGGTCCCTTATCATTTAGCAACAAAATAGCAGGTCAGCAACTGGAAGCAGTTAATTCCATAAATTATCTGGGATTACGCATTAGGAGTGATTTAAAATGGAATGATCATATAAAGTTGATCGTCGGTAAAGCAGATGCCAGACTAAGATTCATTGGAAGAATCCTAAGGAAATGCAATCCGACAACAAAGGAAGTAGGTTACAGTACGCTTGTTCGCCCACTGCTTGAATACTGCTGAGCAGTGTGGGATCCGCACCAGATAGGGTTGATAGAAGAGATAGAGAAAATCCAACGGAGAGCAGCGCGCTTCGTTACAGGCTCATTTAGTAATCACGAAAGCGTTACGGAGATGATAGATAAACTCCAGTGGAAGACTCTGCAGGAGAGACGCTCAGTAGCTCGGTATGGGCTTTTGTTAAAGTTTCGAGAACATACCTTCACCGAAGAGTCAAGTAGTATATTGCTCCCTCCTACGTATATCTCGCGAAGAGACCATGAGGATAAAATCGGAGAGATTAGAGCCCACACAGAAGCATACCGACAATCTTTCTTTCCACGTACAATACGAGACTGGAATAGAAGGGAGAACCGATAGAGGTACTCAGGGTACCCTCCGCCACACACCGTCAGGTGGCTTGCGGAGTATGGATGTAGATGTAGATGTCGATGGTAGAAGGGAATGCAAACAAACAACGTACAAGAAATCTTGACTGTTAAGGAACGTGTATGGAGTAGAGGTGCGTATCCAGCATTTTTGTACGTTTCTCTTGAATGATGAAATGCTTGGCTTCCAATGAAAACGTATCACACTACAAAATTTAAATATTTTAAATTTCCTTCAAAAAGATCCTGCAAAATTTTTCTGTGTAGAATGTGCAGTTTGCACGAAGAAGGAGAGAGAATATTATAATCCCGCTGTTTGTTTATGAAGGAGAAATAAAAAAATTGCGGGTTGCATAAAACGACGGCGATAGTGGCAGCTGTATCACCATGTATAATAGTAAGTAGCAATTCATATAATAATTTATGTGGAATTGATGACAATACTATCTCTTATTTATTGATGCAGATATTCAGTATTTTGTGTCTCACGACAGCGATGTGAAGTTCGAATTACGCCATTGTGACATTCGCAAATTCGTCTAGAAATTCCCTGCACTGACAGTCTATTCTCTCCGTAATGTGACATGCACGCACTCCCTAAGCCTGAAATGCTGCTCGTGCCATGTTAACGGTCTGCAAAGTACGTAAGACGTGTTTCCCATTCACGATAGGAGACGTAGAGCACTCTACTGACTACACTATAAACTTGGCATCACTTTCACTTGCATCACCCAGGTGTCTGCAAGCAGATTTTTCTGTGCCACAAAGTGTATCTACTCACAACAAAAAAGTTTTGCATCACCCGGCTCCTAGAACTCCTGAAGGTAGACGTTGACTGTGGATATTGTAGCACAGACGCAGTCCCATGGACTCTTCAGAGATGCCACTATACCCGCCCAAAGATGTAATAAGCCATGCATGAGCAGCTCCTATTAGACGGAGGGGATCCGACAGCCTATCCCTTCGTCATTCCACCAGGAAGGAGGTGCACGGCCCGATTTTTCTGTGGTTCAACTGCGCCTAGACGGTCAATACCACGGTCCGATCGCGTCCGCATTCTTACTTTGTTCCAGGAAGGGCTCTCAACAAGGAAGTTTCCACGCATCTCAGAGTGAACCAAAGCGATGTTGTTCGAACATGTAGCAGATACAGAGACACAGGAACTGTCGATGACACGCCTCGCTCAGGACACCCAAGGGCTACCTACACTGCAGCGGATGACAGCTACTTGCGGATTATGGCTCGGAGAAACCCTGACAGCAACGCCACTATGCTAAATAATGCTTTTCTCGCAGCCACAGGACGTCGTGTTACGACTCAAAATGTGCAAGGGCTGCGGCATGATGTGCAACTACATTCCCGACGTCCATGGCGAGGTCCATCTTTACAACCACGGCCCCATGCAGCGCAGTACAGATGGGTACAGCAACATGCCGAATCGACTGCTCAGGATTGGCATCATGTTCCCTTCACCGATTAGTAGCACATGCCTTCAACCAGACAATCGTCGGAGGCGTGTTTGGAGGCAACCCGGTCAGGCTGAATGCCTTAGACACACTGTTCAGCGAGTGCAGCAAGGTAGAGGTTCCCAGCTGTTTTGGCGTGGCATTATGTAGGGGCCGAAGTACGCCGCTGGTGGTCATGGAGGGCGCCGTAACAGCTGTACGATAGATGCCATCCTCCGACCGACATTACAACCACATCGGCAGCATACTGGCGATGCATTCGTCTTCATGGACGACAATTCGCGCCCCCATCGTGCACATCCTGTGAATGACTTCCTTCAGGATAACGACATCGCTCGACTAAAGTGGCCACCATGTTCTCCAGACATGAACCCTATCGCATACGCCTGGGATAGATTGTAAAGCGCTGTTTATGGAGGACGTGTCCCACCAACCACTCTGAGAAATCTACGCCGAATCGCCATTGAAGAATGGGACAATCTGGACCACCAGTGAGTTTTTGAACTTGTGGATAGTACGCCACGACGAATAGAGTCATGCATCAGTGCAAGAGGA
The DNA here is from genome assembly GCF_023897955.1 of Schistocerca gregaria. NCBI lineage: Eukaryota > Metazoa > Arthropoda > Insecta > Orthoptera > Acrididae > Schistocerca > Schistocerca gregaria. The sequence goes on along the minus strand of NC_064927.1, from coordinate 240,799,817 downwards.
TATGCTACTGGGTATGAGAGGTACCGGTGTGCAATGTGGACCTCCACCTGAGAAGGTCTCGCTGTATGGTGGTACAACATGCAATGTGTGGTTTTCATGCACAATAAAGAAGACGGAAATGATGTTTATGTTGATCGCTATTAAAATTTTTTGTACAGGTTCTGGAACTCTCGGAACCGAGGTGATGCAAAACGTTTTTTGATGTGTGTACATGTGTACATCTACATCTACACTACGTAAGCCACTTTACCGTGCGTTGCGGACGTATGTTGAGAAATGTTTTATATTTACAAGAAGGCACAGATACTCACACACACATACACATATACACCAATTTTGTATATTGAGACAGTGAAGCGGATCATTTCGTGTGCTGTTTAGCGCACCAAAAACGTATCATCCTTACGTTTTAAACTTTACTCGTAGATATTGCCTGAATGATATTACAACGATAACGTTATTGCGCCTACTGTACGTGGAAAACTAGCAAAGAATAAATCTTCACTCATTGTGGATAGCTACAAAACATCGTCACCTGACGTCAGCCTATTGCAGTTAACTGTCCATTCGTCGTTACAGCAGCTTCAAAAGCATAATTTATCAGGGAGGTAGCCACACACCCAGACATAGCAAGCTGTATTCACTTGAGAAGGATTACGCAGTTGTCTTATTATCACCTGATTAATAGCGTGACAGTGCATCTTTTGAGGACAATTCAGCACCGATTCTGTGTGGCATGGATTCGACAAATACTTGAAAGATTTACAGAGTCATGTGGCACAAGACGAGTACTCACAGATCAGGCAGCACTCTTAAATTACAGGCCTGGCATTCCAAATGGGTTTCTCTTGGTTCATATCGCGGAATTTTTTGACCAAGGCACCAACGTGAGTTCACTAGCAGGCTTCCGAACAACTGTAGTACTATGTTATCCTTCCAACACGGAGAGTTATCCTGTTGGAAGATTCTGTCGCCGTTGGGGAAACAAAAAGCATTAGAGGATGCAGATGGTCCCCAGCTGTCGTGTTGCCATCGATTACTATCACACGTCCCATGGGAGCCCAGGTGAACGTCCGCTACGCTGTAATACGGCACCCACCGACTTGCGTCTCCGGCGCAAACCTTCGTCCAAGGTATTGTTCACCTGAATTTGGTTCTTCTAAGTAGGTGACACGTATCCATAGATATACAGTCAAATCTCGATGATGGCGCGCCCACTGCAGTCATAACTGAAGATGTTGTTTAGTGAGCACGTGAACACAAAGGTGTCGTCTGCTGTGGAATCCCATTAGCAACCATGTGCACTGAACGGTGTGCCCCAAACCACTTGTACTTACAGCAGCACTGTATTCTGTCGTCAGACATGCAACGAATTGCCACCTACTCTCCTTTACCGTGTGAGCAAACCTCCGGCCTCTACGTTACTTGATGAGGCGTTGACATCCAATTCCTTTTCGTCTTTCTTCAACTACTTTGCGCAGATGCTCACGAGAGCAACACGCTAACAGTTGACGAAATCCGCCCTTTATAAGATGCTCTTTGGCTGTTGCCGATCTATATTAGCTTAACTGGTCACAATTGCTTATGTCGGTTCAGATCCCCAGTTTTGGCCCGTATCGTCACTAGAACGATTAAACCGTCTAGATAACCGCGAGTGTCTGCATGAGGCTTCCAGGATTCGGACAGATGCGCCGGCCCTCGACCGTCCGGCAGATTAACGACAAGATCCTGTCCGACAGTCAGGCTGTAGGTGGTTTTTAGGCGGTTTCCCACGTCCGGCTAGGTGACTAGCGGGCTGGTACCCACCTCCTTCTTTAGTGAAACTACTCGCAGTTATTTAGCAAATGTTTGCAAACTTTTACAAGATTAGCACTGCACGCAGGTAGTTGGGCTACGTATAATCGCTCCCGGTGGGTGTGAAGCAAGGGGGCGGGGGAGAGGAAGGGGAATCGGTTGATTATAGGGAAGGCATTCGGAACCGCCTAAATTAATCATTCCAATCACTATAATAACCACGCTGACGTCACAGAGATGCAGGTTAAAGCAATAAACTAAGAAGAAGACCGTCGGTAGGACGGTTCCCCATTCGTCTCCGTTCACTTCCCATACCGCGCCACATGCCAGCGACGCCAACAGACGGAATTAAGTTCGTGATGGGCACTAGACAATGTTTTGAATGGTAAATGTAAACTTGCCTCATTACAGACTATGCGCACCAAGTGATTCGACCAGTTGGAACCATTGCGAGATATTGAGAAAAGACGAAGAGCGGTGAAGCATGCCATAGTTGAAAGGGCCCCGGACGACAGAAGGACGAATTCTAAATTAGGCATTTCAGTAGCTAGACAGCGCGACCTATAAGAATTTCATAGTGCCGAGTTGCATTATTAACAGCTGAGAAGCAACGTTAATGTTTCTAATATTTGATTTCAGTTCGTTGTTGATGTGATTATGTTGGAGAAAATGGAAATGTTGAATCCGCCAATTGCTCATAACTGTGTTCCGAATTCTCACTTCACCATACTGACTCTTGCAGCCCTCGACTGCGAAATGCGCCTTTCGGCTCCTCTCTCTGGCTACAGTTTGCTGGTGTCTACAGTGGCACTGGCGTTGACCATGGGGCTTCATGTAAGACGAGCATCAGCTTCTACATGTCTAATAATCAGTTCTCTCTTGAAACAAAAAGAGCATTCCTGAACAGTAGCTGACACTTAAAACTCTGAAACTTCCTTATTGCCCAGTTCAACGGAAGCTCTTTGAAATTCCCTTATTCAGCTGTTCATTTCGTGTGACATCAGTCTGCTCCACAAATGTACCGGAAGAGCCAAAACATAGCAACACAGACTTCACACTTGGAGAAATCTACTGGGCCAGATGCCATAAAGATATTCACAGACCAGCCGAAAGTAACGGATCATCCACTTGCGGACAGTGGCAGCTTCACCCAGATTTTCAATCACAGCGGTCGTAATCCTTTCCTCATAATAAGAGACGGACGACGTTACCACTATACAGGCATTGCAGTTCATATTATGAGTACAATGCACAAGATAGTTCAGCTAGTCTCTGGATAACATCGCACCAAAGCCTCCAGCAAAATTAATGAATGGAACTCCTTGAAGACCACTCTACGGGCAGTTCATACCGACTTCAATGCATCCTACCAAATAACTAAAGCGAGAGCATACACATCATGGAAAGAAGAGTGGGAGAAACAAGATGGAAGAATGGTCGTCAGTCCTATAGTCTGCGTCTTGGTCTCGCTCTACACCTACTCCACCAGCAGATGGTGGTCTATGTTTCTAATATTGAACAAATGGCAGACAATACTTAACATCCACCATAAGGAAGAGATTACATCACAGGAACTTACACAGCATAGACGAGATTTAAAATCAGGTGATTTGATTTGTACTTGTATGTTCATCTCATCAGAGGTACTTCTGTGCAAGAGACTAAATTAGGTATGCAAAACCACAGTTCCCCACTAGCGTCAACGTCAAACTCGCATAATAAAATGAGGCAACTTACTCTATCAATGTGAACTTTTTGTGAGATTGTAATCTATATGTGTAATTAGGTGCTTATTACCCTAGACAGATTTTGTAAAGCCCCATCTGTAAGGTGACAGCAACCTATCAATGAAATGCTTAATTCCCAGCAAATGGAAGTCATAATACCATCGGAAGATAAAGTACTAATTGTTCTGTCTCTCGTCCTCTTTTTCTCAGTAAAATTTAAGCATCCTACACTGCTGGCCAATAACATTAGGACACTAAAGAGATGGCATGCAAGAAATTTCAAATTGACAGTGAAAATGATTGGTATTTCTGCACAACCACGCAAAGTAAGGGGAAGTGTTGTATACTGTTTGTAATTACAGAACAGCAGCAGTTATAGTTGTGCTTGCATATCGGTAGTTGTATTATGAGTGATGAGTAAGTTAGGTACTGTGCATGCAGTAAGATCAGTTGCCTTCAAGTGTCTGCCAGTTTAGGTAAGCATAACTACTAATGTGTGCCCCGCTTTGCCCCCTTCCAACCCTTCCCAACGCACGATGCCTCGGAATACGGAGTGTCTCAGCCAAGCAGTACGTACACCAGGGCAGGGGCAGGAGCGCGCGGCAATACTTCGTTCTAGCGAAGTAGCTACACGTCACACGATTTCTGTTCAAAGGCTTCCGGAACTTTGTCCGCAAAGTTTTTGTGCGCTTACCCTTTACTTATTGTTCATGACCTCCTTCGAAATACTCTCCTTCACAGTTAATACACCTCTTCCAACGCAGTTTCCCCTTCAGGAAGCAGTCTTGGTACGACTCTTGCTGGATCGGGCGAAGTGTTGTCTGCGAGTTTTCTTTTATCTCGTATATCGATGCAAATCTTCGTGCTTTAAACGGGGTGTTTTACTTCGGAAAATAAAAACGTCTGCCGGGGCTGGGTCTAGAGGGTACGGAGGATGAGGCAGCACTGTGATTTCGTTCTTTTCATGAAGATTAGATGGGTAGATCACATAACTAATGAGGAGGTATTGAATAGTATTGGAGAGAAGAGAAATTTGCGGCACAACTTGACTAAAAGAAGGGATCGGTTGGTAGGATATATTCTGAGGCATCAAGGGATCACTAATTTGGTATTTGAGGGCAGCGTGGAGGGTAAAAATCGTAGAGGGAGACCAAGAGATGAATACACTAAACAGATTCAGAAGGATGTAGGCTGCAGTAGGTACTGGGAGATGAAGTACCTTGCACAGGATAGAGTAGCATGGAGAGCTGCATCAAACCAGTCTCCTGACCGAAAACCACGACAACAACATGCAATACTCACGGATGACTCATGAGCCGCGAGGTAAACTTGGTGCCGACACGGCGCATGATGCTGTGCCAGAATTGCGTGACATGATCCAACTGAAATACTACATTGTTCTAAAATTTCAATGACAGTCAGTCCTCGATTGGCACGCACAATTTCATTGACGTTCCTGACAATAACGTCATCGGTAAATGTCGAAAGGCGTCCTGAATGAGGATCATCTTCGAATCTTTGACTTCCTTCAGGCCATTTTTAAATCGTATGAATCATTGTTAACACCAATTACGATTTAATAACTTGGCACTATAGGCTTCCTGCATCATTTGGTGTCTCTATGTTGTGTGTCTCTTGAGTTGACGCAAAATGTATTGCAGACGCGTTGCTCCTTTAACTCTGCCATCTCGAAATTCGCGAAATGTGCGTCTCAATACAACACTGAACAATAACTAACATACATACAACTATGAAGCTTCCGACAGTTACACATGAATCATAGACGTGTGCAGGAATGCCAACCCCATTTCGCTCCAACACACCACTGGCGCGAAATTACGAAAGTTCCGGGATTTTTTGAACAGATCTCGTGCAATGTGTACATTTTGCAAAAAAATATAATGGAAGTATGGTTTAAACCCACTAAGAATTTTATAAATATTGTATTCATTACCTTGAGACGTAAATAAAGCATTTTCACGAATATGATGAAGTTCAAAGGTTAAATAGTATATACACTCTTCAAGGAGCAAATATTTTTCTATAATTCGAGTAATATTCTTCAGATCAATAAGTATATTGTACAACACCTTTTGCAAAACAGCCTATGTCCTTCCTCAGAATTAAAAAAATGGTTCAATTGGCTCTGAGCACTATGGGACTTAACATCTGAGGTCATCAGTCCCCTAGAACATAGAACCACTTAAAGCTAACTAACCTAAGGACATCACACACATCAATGTCCAAGGCAGGATTCGAACCTGCGACCGTAGCGGTCACGAGGTTCCAGACTGAAGCGCATAGCACCTCTTGGCCACATCGGCCAGCTCAGAACTCATACTACCTCCATACCAAATTTCACCGAAATCCGTTAGTTGGGTTAGTCGTTAAAACGTAACAGACTTGCTTACTTCAGCGTTTGTAGTATTAGTGTGGATTATGCAGCGGGTTTCTCGTAGATAAAATGCAGTGAATGTTGTTTGTTTGTGAGCAAATCGTGTCATGTCTTCTGTAAAGAGAAAAGCGTACCAGAGCGTTGACGGCGACAGCATCATGGCCTATCGAGATTGTGGTTCAACACAACGGGGTGATAGCACGGTGACCATTTCGGCGATTCCAGTCGACACAGCAGCAGAAAGACGCTCCGGCAGGTGTTGCTCACAACTACAACGACGCAGTGAGAATGCCATACACCAACAGCCTTCGAACCGGCTTCCATCCAACTCAAGCGCCACTAGACAGTTGTTCGTTAGCGAAATCGGCTACGGAGGTGGGTAGCTTCCCTGGCGTTGCAGTTATAGTGGCCAGAGGTGTGCTTCGTGTCACCAACATGTATTACTATAATCTGTTATCGATTGTTTCGTGCGATGAAACGGTAAGTAAATCAGGTCTTTCCAATGAACAGCAGTAAGCTGAACCGAAATTCTGAGATGAAGTTTGCTGTCGAGCAGTAAACAGCCAGAAAAACTGATATCATCAGCTACATGTTCTATTTGTTCCATGTATACTGGATGGTCAGAAACAGTTTGAAAATGTTGTGCGTTACAGGATAGGTTGTGGTGAGAAACAGCTGTTAAAAAAAAAAAAATTCGACACGTTGCGCCGTTTCCGAGATAATTACCACTGAACGTAGTCTGTGACCCCACTGTGCGCACAGATTGAAGCGGTCCGCCAGGGATGCTGCCGCCAGACGACATCTTCGTTTGGTCTCTTAAAAACGAGCAAGTGAGCGATAAAAGAATTGAACGAGGGACAGTGGTAACGAACGTCAGAGCAGTCTCGTGCGAGCTACGACAACATTTCACACTATTTTTATCTGGCGGGCATTCTGAATTTGTGAGCGCAAACTTGTCCTTCAATTTTCGTAATAAACATTGAAGCGCCAAACAAACTAGTACAGGTCTGCTTATTTAAATACAGAGATATGTAAACAGGCAGAATAAGGCGCTGCGGTCGGCAAACACCTGTATAAGACAACAAGAGTCTATAGCAGTTCTTAGACCGGTTTCTGCTGCTACACGTGTAGGTTATCAAAATTTAACTGAGTATGAATGCGGTGTTAAGTCGGCGCACGAGTGAAGGGACACGGCATCTCCGAGGTAGCGATGATTTAGGGATTTTCCCGTACGACCAACTCACGAGTGTGCAGTGGGCACCTTTAATCCGGTAAAACATCACGACATCGATGTGGCCGGAATAGGATCCTGCAAGAACGGGACCAAAGACGAGTGAAGAAAATCGTTCAACGTGGCAGAAGTGTAAACCTTCCGCAAAACTGCTGCAGATTTCAATGCTGGTCCATCACCAAGCGCCAGCATACGAACCATTCAACGAAACATCATCGACATAGGCTTTCGGAGCCGAAGGCCCACTCGTGTACCCTTGATGACTGCACGACAAAAGGCTTTACGCCTCGCCTGGGTCCGTCAACACCGATATGGGATTGTTGATGACTGGAAACAGATTGCATCGTCGGTCGAGTCTCGTTTCAAATTGTGTCGTGCTAATGGACGTGTATGGAGATAACCCCATTAATCGGATCCTACATGTCAGCAGAGGACTGTTCACGCTGGTGAAGGCACTTTAATGGTGTGAACTGGTGCAGTTGGAGTGATATATGAGCCCTGATACGTCTAGATACGACTCTGACATCTGACACATACGTAAGCAGCCCGTCTGATCACCTCCACCTACTCATATCCGTTGTACATTCCGACGGACTTGGGCAATTTCAGCAGGACAATGCGACATCCCACACGTCCAGAATTGCTGCAGAGGGTCTCCAGGAACACTCTTCTGAGTTTAAACACTTCCGCTGGCCACCAAAATCCCCAGGCATGAACATTATTGAGCATATCTTGGATGGCTTGCAGCGTGCTGTTCAAAAGAGATTTCCATTCTCTCGTTCTCTTACAGGTTTATGGACAGCCCTGCTGGATTCATGTTGGTAATCCCCTCCAGCACTACTTCAGATTTTAGTCGAGTCCACGCCATCGGGCTGTGGCACTTCTGCGTTCTCGTGGGGGCCCAACACTATAGTAGGCAGGTGTATCAGTCTATTTCGCTCTTCAGTGCGTATCATAGCTGCGGATCCCGAGCGGTTCCTGTTCTTTGGACATATTCAGAAGAACAGACAACGCACATTCATAGCATCGGCTAAAACTGCCCAGGAAGAGTCGCAATTTCTTTAGATTATGTAATAAATGTCGTTAACTGTTCGGAAACGTTGAGATATTTTCAATCAGTCGTTTTCGTTATCGTACTTCATTCTGTCACTGCATTCTACATCTACATCTACATCTACATCCATACTCCGCAAGCCACCTGGCGGTGTGTGGCGGAGGGTACCCTGAGTACCTCTATCGGTTCTCCCTTCTATTCCAGTCTCGTATTGTACGTGGAAAGAAGGATTGTCGGTATGCTTCTGTGTGGGCTCTAATCTCTCTGATTTTATCCTCATGGTCTCTTCGCGAGATATACGTAGGAGGGAGCAATATACTGCTTGACTCTTCGGTGAAGGTATGTTCTCGAAACTTCAACAAAAGCCCGTACCGAGCTACTGAGCGTCTCTCCTGCAGAGTCTTCCACTGGAGTTTATCTATCATCTCCGTAACGCTTTCTCAATTACTAAATGATCCTGTAACGAAGCACGCTGCTCTCCGTTGGATCTTCTCTATCTCTTCTATCAACCCTATCTGGTGCGGATCCCACACTGCTGAGCAGTATTCAAGCAGTGGGCGAACAAGCGTACTGTAACCTACTTCCTTTGTTGTCGGATTGCATTTCCTTAGGATTCTTCCAATGAATCTCAGTCTGGCATCTGCTTTACCGACGATCAACTTTATATGATCATTCCATTTTAAATCACTCCTAATGAGTACTCCCAGATAATTTATGGAATTAACTGCTTCCAGTTGCTGACCTTCTATTTTGTAGCTAAATGGTAAGGGACCTATCTTTCTATGTATTCGCATCACATTACACTGGTCTACATTGAGATTCAATTGCCATTCCGTGCACCATGCGTCAATTCGCTGCAGATCCTCCTGCATTACAGTACAATTTTCCATTGTTGCAACCTCTCGATACACCACAGCATCATCGGCAAAAAGCCTCAGTGAACTTCCGATGTCATCCACCAGGTCATTTATGTATATTGTGAATAGCAACGGTCCTATGACACTCCCCTGCGGCACACCTGAAATCACTCTTACTTCGGAAGACTTCTCTCCATTGAGAATGACATGCTGCGTTCTGTTATCTAGGAACTCCTCAATCCAATCACACAATTGATCTGATAGTCCGTATGCTCTTACTTTGTTCATTAAACGACTGTGGGGAACTGTGTCAAACGCCTTGCGGAAGTCAAGAAACACGGCATCTACCTGTGAACCCGTGTCTAAGGCCCTCTGAGTCTCGTGGACGAATAGCGCGAACTGGGTTTCACACGACCGTCTTTTTCGAAACCCATGCTGATTCCTACAGAGTAGATTTCTAGTCTCCTGAAAAGACATTATACTCGAACTTAATACGTGTTCCAAAATTCTACAACTGATCGACGTTAGAGATATAGGTCTATAGTTCTGCACATCTGTTCGACGTCCCTTCTTGAAAACGGGGATGACCTGTGCCCTTTTCCAATCCTTTGGAACGCTTCGCTCTTCTAGAGACCTACGGTACACCGCTGCAAGAAGGGGGGCAAGTTCCTTCGCGTACTCTGTGTAAAATCTAACTGGTATTCCAACATGACCAGCGGCCTTTCCTCTTTTGAGCGATTTTAATTGTTTCTCTATCCCTCTGTCGTCTACTTCGATATCTACCATTTTGTCAACTGTGCGACAATCTAGAGAAGGAAGCACAGTGCAGTCTTCCTCTGTGAAACAACTTTGGAAGAAGACATTTAGTATTTCGGCCTTTAGTCTGTCATCCTCTGTTTCAGTACCATTTTGGTCACAGAGTGTCTGGACATTTTGTTTTGATCCACCTACCGCTTTGACATAGGACCAAAATTTCTTAGGATTTTCTGCCAAGTCAGTACATAGAACATTACTTTCGAATTCATTGAAAGCCTCTCGCATAGCCCTCCTCACACTGCATTTCGCTTCGCGTAATTTTTGTTTGTCTGCAGGGCTTTGGCTATGTTTATGTTTGCTGTGAAGTTCCCTTTGCTTCCGCAGCAGTTTTCTAACTCGGTTGTTGTACCAAGGTGGCTCTTTCCCATCTCTTACGATCTTGCTTGGCACATACTCATCTAACGCATATTGTACCATGGTTTTGAACTTTGTCCACTGATCCTCAACACTATCTGCAGTTGAGACAAAACTTTTGTGTTGAGCCGTCAGGTACTCTGTAATCTGCTTTTTGTCACTTTTGCTAAACAGAAAAATCTTCCTACCTTTTTTTAATATTTCTATTTACGGCTGAAATCATCGATGCAGTAACCGCTTTATGATAGCTGATTCCCTGTTCTGCATTAACTGATTCACATAGTTCGGGTCTGTTTGTCACCAGAATGTCTAATATGTTATCGCCACGAGTCGGTTTTCTGTTTAACTGCTCAAGGTAGTTTTCAGATAAAGCACTTAAAAATATTTCACTGGATTCTTTGTCCCTGCCACCCGTTATGAACGTTTGAGTCTCCCAGTCTATATCCGGCAAATTAAAATCTCCACCCAGAAGGGTGAGTGGCTTATTATTAAGGGTAAGGGTGGAGAGAGGAGAGAAATGTAAGGTGTGCGTATATGTTGAAAGTGCGGTTTTCGCGTTTCCACTGGTTCATTTACAGCCTTAGATTATCACAATTACAAATGCCCATGTGTCTCTACTACAGGAAATCCAGTAACATGTCGACTTTTTCGAAGAGCTTCGGCTATTTATTTTAACGACTACAGATTTCTAACGAGCATTCTCCCTCCTGTGTTAGTATGACGAAAGAAATGGTATCCAAGTGACTTTTCACTTTCCACTTCCCCTCGCCCCTCACTCATTTCTGCTTCACAGCCTCCAAAGAAGCCCACGGTTTCAGCGAGGCAGCGCTATCAGCAGCCTTGCACGCTTCCCCAGGGACTGGTCAGTTGGGGAGAATTGGGCTGAGCCTTTCTGGATATCCCGCTGGACCGACCAGGCGCGGAGCTGCAATCCGGCTATCGAGCAGCGACCGCAGAGAAAGTTACTGGCCGTGGAATTGAGCCGAAGAGTTGTCGCGGAGGGGAAACATTCTGGAAGTGCAAGAGCAGGCGCTTTCGCTTTCGAGAGTGCCGACACACTGTACCGAAATAACACTTGCCAGATGGATAATATTTTGGCACTTACACAAACAAGTATGCGGAAGTTCACTGAGGATCTCATTGATACGTTCCAATGAGGCGTCCGAGTTCAGCAACTTGCAACATTTATATTTCAGACGAGAAATCGGTTAGAAAATACTTAATCAAATTTTCTCGAGAATGTTGTAGCTTTAGTCACACAACGTGTGTAGCACTAGTACTTCACGTCAAATAATGTGCGTGCATCATTTCATCGGCACAGGAACTTCCATCATCGTAATTGTTACGCATATTCAGTTAGAATAACTAGCGCTCATCTTATACTGGAGGAGGAATATTAAGTTTAATAGTTCTTCTAATTCTCCAAATTTTAGTTTGTATCTGCTGTGACTGATTTACACCACGATTTTATGTTTGGATTAAATATTAACAGAGATAGCAATCAGTTAAATGAGTATACTTAGTCCAACCAATCGATATCAAAATAACTTGTTCATAAGTTACAATATTAACGCAATTTTGTTAGATACAAGGGTCAGATAATTTGTAAGACGCAAAGTCAGACAACTTTCTCTGGTACTCATAGTGAATTCAAATTAGCAGCGGCAGCACAATGTTGTCCTAATAAGTGTGAATTCAGCCTGAATTAATGAAAATATTACTTCTAATAATTCGTAGGCCAATCTAGATTTTTCAGCAAGGGGCGAGATTTATTTATACACTCCTGGAAATGGAAAAAAGAACACATTGACACCGGTGTGTCAGACCCACCATACTTGCTCCGGACACTAATAGAGGGATGTACAACCAATGATCAAACGCACGGCACAGCGGACACACCAGGAACCGCGGTGTTGGCCGTCGAATGGCGCTAGCTGCGCAGCATTTGTGCACCGCCGCCGTCAGTGTCAGCCAGTTTGCCGTGGCATACGGAGCTCCATCGCAGTCTTTAACACTGCCAGCATGCCGCGACAGCGTGGACGTCAACCGTATGTGCAGTTGACGGACTTTGAGCGAGGGCGTATAGTGGGCATGCGGGAGGCCGGGTGGACGTACCGCCGAATTGCTCAACACGTGGGGCGTGAGGTCTCCACAGTACATCGATATTGTCGCCAGTGGTCGGCGGAAGGTGCACGTGCCCGTCGACCTGGGACCGGACCGCAGCGACGCACGGATGCACGCCAAGACCATAGGATCCTACGCAGTGCCGTAGGGGGCCACACCGCCACTTCCCAGCAAATTAGGGACACTGTTGCTCCTGGGGTATCGGCGAGGACCATTCGCAACCGTCTCCATGAAGCTGGGCTACGGTCCCGCACACCGTTAGGCCGTCTTCCGCTCACGCCCCAACATCGTGCAGCCCGCCTCCAGTGGTGTCGCGACAGGCGTGAATGGAGGGACGAATGGAGACGTGTCGTCTTCAGCGATGAGAGTCGCTTCTGCCTTGGTGCCAATGATGGTCGTATGCGTGTTTGGCGCCGTGCAGGTGAGCGCCACAATCAGGACTGCATACGACCGAGGCACACAGGTCCAACACCCGGCATCATGGTGTGGGGAGCGATCTCCTACACTGGCCGTACACCTCTGGTGATCGTCGAGGGGACACTGAATACTGCACGGTACATCCAAAACGTCATCGAACCCATCGTTCTACCATTCCTAGACCGGCAAGTGAACTTGCTGTTCCAACAGAACAATGCACGTCCGCATGTATCCCGTGCCACCCAACGTGGTCTAGAAGGTGTAAGTCAACTACCCTGGCCAGCAAGATCTCCGGATCTGTCCCCCATTGAGCATGTTTGGGACTGGATGAAGCGTCGTCTCACGCGGTCTGCACGTCCAGCACGAACGCTGGTCCAACTGAGGCGCCAGGTGGAAATGGCATGGCAAGCCGTTCCACAGGACTACATCCAGCATCTCTACGATCGTCTCCATGGGAGAATAGCAGCCTGCATTGCTGCGAAAGGTGGATATACATTGTACTAGTGCCGACATTGTGCATGCTCTGTTGCCTGTGTCTATGTGCCTGTGGTTTTGTCAGTGTGATCATGTGATGTATCTGACCCCAGGAATGTGTCAATAAAGTTTCCCCTTCCTGGGACAATGAATTTACGGTGTTCTTATTTCAATTTCCAGGAGTGTATGTTTACTTCACGCACTGATTTATTCAAGGAATATTTATAGTTGCTATTTTCAAACATGTGCATATTTAACGATATTCAAAACCTTAAGAAGCATATAGAGAAGTTAATACAGACATTTCTTTCAGTGACATTGTAGAAAACGTAAGACTACCATCCCAGTGTACGCTTTGGGTGCGACTGTGATACTGTGTAAACTGAAAGTCGGTTACACTACGTGAATATTTTTACAAAGCCGTTGACAATTTGCCTGGCACAGGAATAATAGTGAAAATGCTTTTTTAATGTAGGGTAGGGAGAGTATTGTACCTGAAGTATAGTGTATCGAGAAACACACCATGTTTCTACATCTACATCTACATCTACATGGATACTCAGCAAATCACATTTAAGAGCCTGGCAGAGGGTTCATCGAACCACCTTTACAATTCTCTCTTACTCCAATGTCGTATAGAGCGCGGAAAGAACGAACACCTGTATCTTGCGTACGAGTTCTGAATTACATTATTTTATCGTGGTGATCGTTTCTCCCTATGTAGGTCGGTGTCAACAAAATATTTTCGCATTTGGAGGAGAAAGTTGGTGGCTGGAAATTCATGAGAGGATTCCGTCGCAACGGAAAACGCCTTTTTTTAAGCGAAGTCCGGCCCAAATCCTGTATCATTTCTGTGACACTCTCTCACATATTTCGCGATAATACAAGACGTGCTGCGCTTCTTCGAACTTTTTCTATGTACCCCGTCATTCCTATTTGGTAAGGATCCCACACTGCGCAGCAGTATTCTAGAAGAGGACGGACAAGCGTAGTGCAGGCAGTCTCTTTAGTAGATCTGTTATATTTTCTATGTGGCCTGCCAATAAACGCAGTCTTTAGTTAGCCTTCCCCACAACAGCTCCTATGTGTTCCTTCCAATTTAAGTTGCTCGTAATTGTAATACCTAGATATTTATTTCAATTTACGGCTTTTAGATTAGACTGATTTTGCTCTCCTTTTTGCACTCATGTGGTTGACCTCATACTTTTCGCACTATTCAGATATATTTTCTAAATCGTCACGCTATTTGTTTTGATTTTCTGATGATTTTATTAGTCGATAAACGACAGTATCATCTGCAATAAACCTAAGACGGCTGCTCAGATTGCCTCCGAAATCGTTTATATAGATAAGGAACAGCAAAGGGCCCAAACACTACCTTGGGGAACGCCAGAAATCACTTCTGTTTTACTCGATGACTTTCTCTCAGTTACTACGAACTGGGACCTCTCTGACAGGATATCACACATCCAGTCACATAACTGAAACGATGTTCCACAAGCACGCCATTTCACTAAAAGCCGCTTGTGTGGTACAGTGTCAAAAGCCTTCCGGAAATCCTGAAATACGAAATCGATCTGAAATCCCTTGTCAATAGCACTCAACACTTCATGTGAATAAAGAGCTAGTTGTCTTTCACAGGAAGGATGTTTTCTAAACCCATGTTGAGTGTGTGTCAATAGAAAGTTTTCTTCGAAGTAATTCATAATGTTTGAACACAATATATGTTCTAAAATCCTGCTGCATATCGACGTTAACGATATGGTCCTGTAATTTAGTGGCTTACTCCTTCTATCTTTCTTCAATATTGGTGTTACCTGTGCAACTTTCCAGACTGATCTTGAGTACGGATCTTTCGTCGAGCAAACGGTTGTATATGATTGTTAAGTATGGAGCTAATGTGTCAGCATACTCCGAAAGGAACCTAACTGGTATACAGTCCGGACCAGAAGACTTGCTTTTATTGAGTGATTTAAGCTGCTTCACTACTCCGAGGATATTTACTTCTACGTTACTCATGTTGGCAGCTGTCCTCAGTTCGAATTCTGGAATATTTTCGTCGTCTTCTTTTGTGAAGGCGTTTCGGAAGGCTGTGTGTAGTAATTCTGCTTTCGCAGCACTGTCTTCGATAGTATCTCCATTGCTATCACCCAGAGAAAGCATCGATTGTTTCTTGCCGTTAACATACGTCACATACGACCAGAATCTCTTTGTATTTTCTGCCAGGTTTTGAGACAAAATTACGTTGTGGAAACTGTTATAAGCATCACTATTGAAATCCGCGCTAAATTTCTAGCTTCTGTTAATGATCGCCTATCTTGGGGATTTTGCGTGTGTTTAAATTTGGCATGTTTGTTTCATCTCGCTACGACAACCCTGTGTTCATTAGTCCCTGTATTGTTTTTGATGCTCTTTGTTAACTCAGGATTATTTGTTGCTAAGAGGTCAAGTGTGTTTTCACAACCGTTTACTATTTGCGTGGCGTCAAGAACTAACTGCTCGAAATAATTTTCAGAGAATGCCTTCAGCACAATTTCGGATAATAATTTATGCGTACCTCCGGAATTAAACATTTATTTTCGTCAACATATCGAATCGGGTTCGTGTTGGAAATCGAACTCAAGTTTTCTTTGAACCTTTCAGCAACTGTATCATATGAATTGGGAGGTCGGTAAAAGGATCCTATTATTAATTTATTCCGGTTGCCAACAATGACCTCTGCCCATACTAACTCACAGGAACCATCTACTTCAATTTCGCGACAAGTTAAACTACTTCTAACAACAACAAATACGCCACCGCCAACCACGTTTAGCCTATCCTAAACCGTTAGGTTCTTCGCAAAAATTTCGGCTGAGCTTATATCCGGCCTTAACCAGCTTTCAGTGCCTATAAAGATTTAAGCATCAGTGCTTTCTATTAGCGCTTGGAGCTCTGGTAGTTTCGCAACACAGCTACGACAATTTACAACTGTTATACCAAAGGTTCCTGTATCTACGTTCTTCCTGTGTTCAGCCTGCACCCTTTGTGACTGAAGCCCTTCTTGTATTTTCCCGAGACCCTCTAACCTAAAAAACCACCCAGTCCACGCCACACAGTCCCTGCTACCCGTGTAACTACATCCCTCGTATAGTGGACGCGTGACCTATTCAGCGGAACCCGAAACCCAACCACCCTTTTGCTCGAAGAATCTGCGGCCCACATGGTCGCAGAACCATCTTAGCCTCTGATTCATACCCTCCACTCGGCTCTATACCAGAGGTTTGCAATCAGTCCTGTGGACTATGCTGCAAACGGTCAGTCCACGCCACACAGCCCCTGCTACCCGTGTAGCTACATCCCTCGTATAGTGGACGCGTGACCTATTCAGCGGAACCCGAAACCCAACCACCCTTTTGCTCGAGGAATCTGCGGCATACATGGTCGCAGAACCATCTTAGCCTCTGATTCATACCCTCCACTCGGCTCTCTACCAGAGGTCTGCAATCAGTCCTGTCGACTATGCTGCAAACGGTCAGCCTTGCTTTCATCTTGCAAGCAAGACTGGCAGCCTTTATCACTTCTGTTAGCCGCTCAAAACCAGAGATAATCTCTACTGATCCAAAGTGACACAAATCATTGGTATTGACGTGAGCAACCACCTGCAGTTGGCTGCACCCCGTGCTCTTCATGGCATCTGAGAGGAACCTTTCTACATCTGGATTGACTCCATCTGGTATGCACACAGAGCGCACATTGGTTTTCCTTCCATTCTTCTCAGCCGAAACCCTAAATACCCCCATAATGCGCCTAAGGTTGGAGCTCCCATGTACCAATAATCGCACCCTCTGAGGTTGCCCGGATCTCGCAGGCTGAGTGGTTTCCTCAGAAACAGGACAGTTGGCAGCATCTGGCTCAGTAACAGTATCAGCCACGGACAGCACCTGGGACCTGTTTGTCAGACAATCTGGGGAGGCCTTACGTGCTGGGAAATCTTTCGCCACCTGCTACTCCCCGGGGGGACGCCCCACTCGACCACATGTGAGGGGTCAACTTCAGTGCGAGCAGTAACTGGTTTGGCCACTGGCGAAGACCAATCGGAGGACAGACGTGCTGGATGTCTGTCGGATCCCCGTGGCTTGCCCACAACAGTGGTGACCATCCATTGCAGCCTCAAGCTGTGTAACCGGAGCCATCACAGCCTGAAGCTGAGAGTGAAGTGTCACCAACTCAGCACGCATCTGGTCACGACAATCATACAAAAAACCGTCGAAAACTAAACTGTGCAGATAAACGGACTATCAGCACGTGCTGCTCAACTCTACTGTAGACGCTGATGAAATCGCAATAAATGTGTTTAATAATATGCAGATATTCAAAAACCTAACTACCGAAGTACTCAGGTGAAACTAAATATTTCTAGGCAGGCTCTGTCCATCGATCTCTTAGTCCCCCTCCCTTTATCCATCTTCTCTCCTTTCCTCACATGTTCATAAGAAACAGAACACCTTGAACGACTAGACTTAGGACATTCATATTCCTGGGATATGTACATAAATTTGATCTGCAGAAATGATAAGCAATTGAAACATGTTGGCCTGCAGGTTCAAGGTCAACATCGATATCGCAGTACAACGTCACCTACTGGTAAAATGTGCCTGTGGCTCTCGTTGTCGCTACAAACCGAAGGTAATGCATTAGTGTGACTTGAGCAGATGTGCAGGAAGCGCCACATAAGGACACACGAACAATACTGTCAAATCAGTCAGTTTGAAAGAGATCATCAGAGAATGTGATGCATCCATCCAGGAAATTTCTGCCCACGTGGAATGAAGTGTTTCAGCAGTGCAACGAGTGTGTGCAGAGTGGTTCACCAAAGGCCATAGAACACAATGATATGGGTCAGGTAACACCACAAAGACCACACCTCGAAAAGATCGACGCCTCATCCAAAGGACATTGCAGAACGGATCTGTGTCCTCCTCAGCTTTGGAGCAACAGTGGAATGGTGTAACCCATCATCCACTATCAGGGGTGACTGTCCATGGCTGTTTCTTACGCCACAGGTTACGTTTGCATCATCCATTTCTCTGTCTGCCTTTGACGAATGTGCAGAAACATGTTATATGGCAATGGTTTATGTAAGGATGTCACATCAGACAGTGTTTTTAGACAAATCCAGGTTCTGTTTGTTTGAAAATGATGGCAACATTTTGGTTCACCACAAACAGGTGGAGTGCAACACAGTGACTGCATTTGCAAAAGACATACAACCCTGTGGTGCTGTTGGGTACAATCACAAATCACAGTTTGTGTGTGTCCAGAGCACTGTGACCAGTCTGACCTACTTAAATTATATCCTGTGATCCATACCCATAACCTTTTTGCACAACAACACAGAGGATATGTTTCAGTAAGACAATTCACAATCACATGTTGCTGAATGAACATGTGCCTTCTTGGTGTTGGAGGAAATTAGCCTTTTGTATTGACCAACCAGATCACCAGACTAGTCGACAGTCAAAAATGTGTGGGATATGGTGAAACGACAGGTGTATTGCTGTGACACAGTCCCAGCCAACACAGATTAACGTTGAAAACTGGTGAATGCAGCATGGATGGCCATACCACAAGATAAATTTCGTGCCTTATACGCGGCAATGGTATCATGCATGGAAGAAGCTACCAGAGTCCATGGTGGACCCTTTGCCCATTAGGCAACAGAACACATACTGAACCGAGTGGACTGAAATGCTAATCACTGCTACAGAATGTACTAACGTACATGTCATGTGAACACAAACGTTCGAACTCTAGTTGTTCAAGATGTTCTGTTTTTCTGAGCATAGGTGTACTTATTTTACCCCGTGCAGCAAGTCAGGTGTCAAAATATGGACATATGGATGCATATGTTTCTTCAAATTTGACTTCAGTACAGTAGTTAAGTCATAGTTGCAGTAAGGTGTATAAATTGTACATGACTAGTTTTGGTGAAGCTTTGTCACTATAATCAAATGTAAGAAGTATGAAATTAATCTGCTACTGATTATGATAACCTGAAATGTAATTAAATATAAAAACAATGTCTTTGTCATATGTGCTAACACTGCGAATTTATCATATTACCCCTTGAGCAGGCATGTCATTTTTCATAACAGAAGCGGGTGTATGGTGCACTGTGTACACAAGAAAAGAATAGGTTCCCTTATGTTACCAAGGTAACTCATGTATGATCAAATTCACAGTTTAAGTAAATAAACTTACATAAAATGAGCTATTGCTTATTAAGCAATAATGAAATAAATTTTCAATATACACTCCTGGAAATGGAAAAAAGAACACATTGACACCGGTGTGTCAGACCCACCATACTTGCTCCGGACACTGCGAGAGGGCTGTACAAGCAATGATCACACGCACGGCACAGCGGACACACCAGGAACCGCGGTGTTGGCCGCCGAATGGCGCTAGCTGCGCAGCATTTGTGCACCGCCGCCGTCAGTGTCAGCCAGTTTGCCGTGGCATACAGAGCTCCATCGCAGTCTTTAACACTGGTGGCATGCCGCGACAGCGTGGACGTCAACCGTATGTGCAGTTGACGGACTTTGAGCGAGGGCGTATAGTGGGCATGCGGGAGGCCGGGTGGACGTACCGCCGAATTCCTCAACACGTGGGGCGTGAGGTCTCCACAGTACATCGATGTTGTCGCCAGTGGTCGGCGGAAGGTGCATGTGCCCGTCGACCTGGGACTGGACCGCAGCGACGCACGGATGCACGCCAAGACCGTAGGATCCTACGCAGTGCTGTAGGGGACCGCACCGCCACTTCCCAGCAAATTAGGGACACTGTTGCTCCTGGGATATCGGCGAGGACCATTCGCAACCGTCTCCATGAAGCTGGGCTACGGTCCCGCACACCGTTACGCCGTCTTCCGCTCACGCCCCAACATCGTGCAGCCCGCCTCCAGTGGTGTCGCGACAGGCGTGAATGGAGGGACGAATGGAGACGTGTCGTCTTCAGCGATGAGAGTCGCTTCTGCCTTGGTGCCAATGATGGTCGTATGCGTGTTTGGCGCCGTGCAGGTGAGCGCCACAATCAGGACTGCATACGACCGAGGCACACAGGGCCAACACCCTGCATCATGGTGTGGGGAGCGATCTCCTACATTGGCCGTACACCTCTGGTGATCGTCGAGGGGACACTGAATAGTGCACGGTACATCCAAACCGTCTTCGAACCGATCGTTCTACCATTCCTAGACCGGCAAGGGAACTTACTATTCCAACAGGACAATGCACCTCCGCATGTATCCCGTGCCACCCAACGTGCTCTAGAAGGTGTAAGTCAACTACCCTGGCCAGCAAGATCTCCGGATCTGTCCCCCATTGAGCATGTTTGGGACTGGATGAAGCGTCGTCTCACGCGGTCTGCACGTCCAGCACGAACGCTGGTCCAACTGAGGCGCCAGGTGGAAATGGCATGGCAAGCCGTTCCACAGGACTACATCCAGCATCTCTACGATCGTCTCCATGGGAGAATAGCAGCCTGCATTGCTGCGAAAGGTGGATATACATTGTACTAGTGCCGACATTGTGCATGCTCTGTTGCCTGTGTCTATGTGCCTGTGGTTGTGTCAGTGTGATCATGTGATGTATCTGACCCCAGGAATGTGTCAAAAAAGTTTCCCCTTCCTGGGACAATGAATTCACGGTGTTCTTATTTCAATTTCCAGGAGTGTAACTCTCTTTTACCAAGGATAGGTGTTAAAGAGACAGTAATGACACATTCTAGCTATTAAGCAGTACAGTTGCATCATATCTCGGTCAGCTGCTTATTCGATCACTAATTATCTCGTAGACGACTGCCTCAATGTGGGATTATGTTGCCAGTTAGTAACACTGGTCATTTTTTTGAACTGATCGTACATTTTTTCTCACCTAGCTCACTTGAATGTATGTCAACACAATTTATCGATGTGTTACCTGAAGCATTACTGAAGGCATACGTATAGGTTGGTAGTTGTGAAACAAAAATGGAACTGCACAAAACGATTTTATTTTTGGTTGGTGTACTTTATACACAGTTTGAGCCCTTGAGGGTTAAATTAAATATCGTTATGCAGTAATGGCAAAGAAGCAACATCATTGTAATTGATCGCTGTGAAGCCTTCAGCTATACAGAACATTAAAATCTTATTGTTGTAGATGTAGGATTAGGACTGTCATTACCGAACTACTCGTCTAAAGGGCCAGACAAGTGAAAGCCTTGTCTCATTAATCTTAGCAATTCTGATGTTATTCTAAAACATACATCGCTCAGGTATGAGGTGGAATCATTAATTGAAGTATCAGTACTCACCTCAACATACTTAGTGAAGTAACAACATCCATGCGTGAATACTGTATATTAACATCTGTAGATTTTGTCGACAAAGCAACTGGCCACCACTTAGACAAAAATCTCCACATTTCAACGTCTTGAAATTGAAAATACATAGCTTATACTCTTGAACACAGCACTCAATAGCACTGTGTCCAAGAAACAACTGTTTGCTTAGACGACACCTATACAGCCAAGGTTAACATACGACAAGATTGCAAGTTATGTAGTTTCAATTTTAAGTAGTTCAGATGCGGAAATTTTTTGCTCAGAGTTGGCCATTTGGTTTGGAAACAGTATATACAGATAATAATATACAGTTTTCATGCATGAATGTTTTTTATTTCACTAACTTTGTCAAGGTGCATTCAGATACTTCAGTTAACAGTTCCACCTCCACTTGAGCGTTGTATATTATAGAATGACATCAGAATTGCTAAAATTAATAAGACAAGATTTTTCACTTGCCAGGTTTTACAAGTAGTTGGCCAACGCCGATCCTATTTCAACATCTACGAAGTTAAGATTTTAATATTCTTTATAGATAAAGGCTAAACAGGAATTAGCTGCAGTGATGTTGCTTCTTTGCTATTACTGCATATATAGATTTAACTTAACATGATAAAGTCACATTATTAGTTCCTATGACAAAAATGTTGTGATTAGATGTTAATTATATTTCAAGTTCCCATAATTAATTGCAGGCTTATTTCACACTGGATACATTTGATAATGGTGACAGAGCTTCACCAAAGCTAGTCTTGTAAACATTCTGTACTTCACTGTGACTATGGCTTGACTACAATACGGAAGCGAAATAAATTTGAAAACAATTACGTTTAGTCTCGCTCCTGAAGGCATTCACATTTAGCTTCATTTTACCTATACTTAACATATTACACAAGTAATTGTACACACTTTTCACCTACATCTCTGGAGAATTTCGCCCTGCAGTTTACTTTTCACACATGTCAATGTTAATGATGTCATATATCATACACTATGTATTGTGAAATGGTGTAACTTTTCAAATATGTTCAGTGGTATGTGTAAATACTGCCGACAAAATGTGTTGCGAATAGAATTGTTAGTAAAACTGTAACAAATAAATGTTCACGATTGATGCAGCAGTTTCTCTACATTAACAGAGAAAATGTAGTGAGCAATGCACATTTTTTTCTTTCATCATTTTCAAGAGGTTACAAGCGAGGAAAAGTCTCGTACATATTTGAAATTATGTTGAAAATAGGTTTCAAGTCACTAAGTCCTCTCATCCGTAAATGTTGCGTGTCGTGAGCTACATTTATTTTTCGTCCCCATCCCTACAGTTTTGAAAGGTGTGAGGTTTTATCATCCCATTACGTCCCCCCCCCCCCCTTCCCCCAGTGGATCTTTCTGCATCTACGTTTACATCCATACTCTGAAAGCTGCCTGACGGTGTGTGGCAGAGGGTACTTTGAGTACATCTATCAGTTCTCCCTTCTGTTCCAATCTCATATTGATCGTGGAAAGAAAGATTGTCGATATGCCTCTGTGTGGGCTCTAATCTTGGTCTCTTCGTGAGATGTACATAGGAAGGAGCAATATAGTGCTTGACTCCTCAGTGAAGGCATGTGTTCGAAACTTCAACAAAAGCCCGTAATGAGCTACTGAGCGTCTCTCCTGCAGAATCTTCCACTGGGATTTATCTGTCATCTCTGTAACGCTTTCGTGATTACTAAATGATCCTGTAACGAAGTGCGCTGCTCTCTGTTGGATCTTCTCTATCTCTTCTATCAACCCCATCTGGTATGGATCCCACACAGGAGAGCCATATTCAAGCAGTGGGTGAACAAGTGTACAGTAACCTACTTCCTTTGTTTTCGAATTGCATTTCCTTAGGATTCTTCCAATGAATCTCAGTCTGGCATCTGATTTACCGACGATCAACTTTATATGATCATTCCATTTTAAATCACTCCTAATGCCTACTCCCAGATAAGTTATGGAATTAACGGCTTCCTGTTGCTGACCTGCTATATTGTAGCTAAATGATAAAGAATCTTTCTTTTTTTTCTATGTATTCGCAGCACATTACACTAGTCTACATTGAGATTCAATTGCCATTCCCAGCACCATACGTCAATTCGCTGCAGATCCTCCTGCATTTCAGTACAATTTTCCATTGTTACAACCTCTCGATATACTACAGCATTATCCGCAAAAAGCCTCAGTGAACTTCCGATGTTATCTACAAGGTCATTTATGTATATCGTGAATAGCAACGGTCCTACGACACTCCCCTGCGGCACACCTGAAACCCTCTTACTTCAGAAGACTTCTCTCCATTGAGAATGACAGGCTGCATTCTGTTATCTAGGAACTCTTCAATCCAATCACACAATTAGTCTGATAGTCCATATGCTCTTACTTTCCTGACAGAAAGGAGTATGTATACCTATTTTTGTTGAAGTCGATCCAGTGGCTTAGGAGATGTTGAACATACGCACTTAAAATACACTTTCATAATATGTAAGATGTATTTAACTTGTAAATCCTCTTTATAGTACTACTTAATTTGGTTTCACTCACTAATTATTGGGCCGGCCGCGGTGGTCTCGCGGTTCTAGGCACGCAGTCCGGAACCGTGCGACTGCTACGGTCGCAGGTTCGAATCCTGCCTCGGGCATGGATGTGTGTGATGTCCTTAGGTTAGTTAGGTTTAAGTAGTTCTAAGTTCTAGGGGACTGATGACCACAGCAGTTAAGTCCCATAGTGCTCAGAGCCATTTGATTTGAACTAATTATTGGTGTGAACTAGAGTAATAATTTAGCAGATAGGCTATTAAATACAGCATTGACAACGCTTTCTCGATTGTGATACATCTTGAATTCAGAAGAATATTTCTGCCTAGGTACATGAGAACGTTGAAACTTTAAACAATTTCTCGCATTGGGAAAAACCTACTTCTCTTTAGTAATTTCTGTAATATTCGTTCTGTAAATAAAAACCGACTATTTATTGCTGAAATATTTTTTAATTGTTCCAGAGGCGTTTCGTCTTTTCCTTTAAGGTATCCTCTGTGGAATCTACACTGAAGGGCCTAAGAAACTGGTACACCTGCCTAGTACCATGTATGGATCCCGTGAGCATGCAGAAATGCCACACACGACGTGGCATGGATTCCACTAACATCTGAAGTAGTACTGGAGGGAACTGACACCATGAATGCTGCAGGGGGTTCCATAAATCTGTAAGAGTATGAGGGGGAGGAGGTCTCTTCTGAATAGTACTTTGCAAGGCATCCCAGATATGCTCAATAATATTCGTGCCTGGGGACTTTGGTGCCAGCAGGAAGTGTTTAAAAGTAGAAGAGTGTTCCTGGAGCCTCTCTGCAGCAATTATGTTCGTGCTGGTGTGGCATTGTCCTGTTGGAATTGCCCAAGTCCGTTGGAATGCACAATGGATGGACAATGAACATGAATGGATGCAGAGGATCAGACGGTATGCTTAGGTGCATTTCACCTGTCAGACTCATATATAAAGGTATCAGGGGGTCTTATATCACTCTAACTGCACACGTTTCACACCATTACAGAGCCTCCACCAGCTTGAACAGTCCCCTGCTGACTCGCAGGGTCCATGGATTCATGACGTTGTCTCCATACCCGTACACGTCCATCCTCTCGATGCAATTTGAAATGATACACGTCCGACCAGGCAGCATGTTTCTAGTCATCAAGAGTCTGAAATCGGTGTTGACGGTTCAGGCGAGGCGTAAAGTTTTGTGTCGTGCAGTCATCAGGGCTATACGGGTGCAGCAATTTGAGGAAGGGTTGTAGTTCTATCATGTTGAACGGTTCTCTTCAGTCGTTGGTCCCGTTCTTGCAGAATCTTTTTCCGGTCGCAGCGATGTCGGAGACTTGATGTTTTACCGGATTCCTGATATTTAAGGTACACTCGTGAAATGGTTTTACGGGAAAATCCCCACTTCATCGCTACCTCTGCGACGTCGTATCCCATCGCTTGTGCGCTGACTATAACACCACGTTGAAACTCAGTTAATACTTGTAAGCTGCCATTGTAGCAGCATTAACCGATCTAATAACTGCGCCAGACACTTGCTGTCTTATACAGGCGTTGCAATCCGCAGCGCTGTATTCTGCCTGTTTACATATCTCTGTACTTAAATACGCATGCCTATACCAGTCGTTTTGGCGCTTTAGTGTAGAATGATATGTATTCCTTTTTAGACGCAATATTTGTAGAGTATAAAACAGTTCACGTCTTGAATTGACTATTTACAGTTATTCGAGTTTCTGGTTGGTATCTGCGTTTCCTCTCATTAGGTCTCGTGCTAAAGGTCGCCGTATAACTTCACCTGTGGAATATAAGGACATTATATGTTACGAACATTTTTCTTAGCCATGTTCTTCATGCTAATTGCTGTGGACCAAAACGAATATTTCTGTGCTTGAGCAGGTTATGGCCTCAGAAACAAACTAGTAATTTTTGTAATTTCAGGAAAAACTACAGCACAAAGAAAGTCATACTATCACTCAAAATTGAAGGAGTAAAGTGTGATAAACTTCTATTACAAGGCTGGCTGGAGACGTAAGTCTTAAAAGTGATCCAAGGTACAACACACTCACCAGCAATTGAATATTTGTATATCTCTAGTCTTGAAATATGTATAAAATTTCCATTTCATCTATTACAATAGACAATTGATTCATATTTTTTTAAAATACTGAGCCTTAATTTAATTATGAATCACTGAACTTTGGTCATAGCATTGGGCACCTTGAATGCCACACTTGCTGGGTAAGAAACTAAAAAGTCATTCTGGTTAAATTGCTGTGACACTCCATTTTTGACCATCAACGTTCATGCTTTAAGTGATTTACCTTGTAAACTCATTGTCTACTCCTGAAAACAGAGTACCTGCAAAGGTAATTCGAAAATTGTACCCTGAAATGAAATGCCCTCTCATATACGAAGTACAGACTAATGAAATCGTACAGTAACGCGATCTGACTGTAGTATTTATAAAGATGACATAGAAGATCAAAGACTTACTTTGCACAGTGTATTTATAATGGACGCAGGAGATAGTTAATAGATATGCATGTACCTGATTAATCGTAGTAAACATCGGAATCTAGACGCAAAACGTCTAAACAATGGTGTTTATAGCGTCGTTGGATGCAGTTGGCATGGTACACCCGGACTGTTGTCATAGCTATACAAGATGTAAAGTAGTCACGCTTTATGCAGAACTAGCGCCCCGCCCCAGCTTCCCACGGGTAGCAGCAACGTATGTGTTTACGGCTGCGCTACTTCGCTAGCGTAGCGGAACTTTTATTGATGGGGCCACTGGCTAAAATTATGACAAAAATTCAGAGAACATCGTTAAGTAACTCAGTATCAAGCTTTCATATAATTTAACACGTACACTCCAGCATTGAGAATTATGTTCCTCACTGTGCGTCAACACACGTATTCATGCATCTGGCAACGCTGCTTTAGCTGTTTTTCACCATGGGATAGAGGTTGCATGCAGACTCCCTAGTTTAGTACCTCAGCTACTTATTTTGAAAGAGGATTATGTGCATTCTTTTTCAAGTGAACGGGAGATCACATAAAATGATTTTACGCTAGTTTAACCCAAAAATTATCTGATGTGTCTTTTGTTCAGATATTTCTCTTGCTGAACGGCGATACAAACTGTATTCACAGCAGTTCGTCATGCCCCCCTGAGAGGTAATACATCATACGTTAGTTTATTGATAGTAGCGTGACTGGCAGATTAGAGTGTGAGCCATAGGCGGTACACATCAGCCGATCGAAGGATCTATCCTGCACCTTTTAGACGGTCTTGGGGGCACGAATATTACGAGTTTCATATTTAGTTGGTATATGGAATGAAAGAAGGGGTGGATAACATTCCATTAGCATTTCTAAAATAATTGGGGTAACTGTAAAAAATAAACGACTATTCACTTAGGTGTATAGAATGTATGAGTCTGGCGACATACCATCCGACTTCCGGGAAAATCTCATCCACACCGTTCCGATGACTGCGAGAGTCGACAAGAGCGAGAAATATCGCACAATAAGCTTACCAGTTCATGCATCCAAGATGCTTACAAGAAGGATGGAAATGAAAATTGAGGATGTATTAGATGATGATCGGTTTGGTTTTAGACATTAGAGAGGCAATTGTGACGATGCGGTTGACGATGGAAAGGAAGAGTAAAGAAAAATCAAGATAAGAGGGAATAATGAGATTGGTCGGTCGAGGACGAAGTGCTCGGATTAAAAGATGTGTAAGACAGGGATGTAGACTTTCGGTCCTATTGTTCAACCGCTGCAGCGAAGAAGCAATGACGGAAATGAAAAAAAGGTCCAAGAGTGGTATTAAAATTCAAGGTGAAAGGACATCAATGATATGATTCGTTGATTACATTGCTATCCTGAGTGAAATTGAAGAATTACACGATCAGCTGAATGGAATGAACAGTCTAATGTGTACAGAATATGGAATGCGAGTAATTCGGGGAAAGACGAAAGTAATGAAAATGAGTAGGAATGAGTGTAGCGAGAAACTTATAAGGATTGGTGGTTACGAAGTAGATGAAGTTTAGGAAATCTACTATCTAGGCAGCAAAATAACTAGTGACGGACGGAGAAAGGACATAAAAAGCGGGCAAGCACTGGCAAAAAGGGTATTCTTGGCCAAGAGAAGTCTACTAGTATCAAACAGAAGTCTTAATTCGAGGAAAAAAGTTCTGAGCATGTACGTTTGAAGTACAGAATTTTATGGTAGAGAAACACGGAATGTGGGAAAACTGCGACAGAAAAGAATACAAGCATTTGTGATGTGGTGTGACAGGCGAATGTTGAAAATTAGGTGGACTGACAAGATAAGGAATGAGGAGGTTGTTCGCAGAATCGGAGAGGAAAGGAATTTGTGGAAAATACTGACAATGAGAAGGGACAGGACGATAGGACATCTGTTAACACATCAGAGGAAGTAGTAGAGGGTGAAAGCTGTAGAGGAAGACAGAGATTGGAATAGATCCAGAAAATAATTGAAGACGTAGGTTGTAAGTGCTGCTCCGGGATGAAAACGTTGGCACAGGAGAGGATTTCGTGGCAGGCAGCATCAAAGCAGACAGAAGACTGATGACTCGGGAAAAAAAAGTAGACAGGGATGTAGTCTTCCGCCTCTACTGTTCAATCTGTACAGCGAAGAAGCAACGATGGAAATAAAAGAAAAGTTCTGGAGTGGAATTAAAATTCAAGGTGACAGGATATTCATGATACGATTCGCTGATGACATTGCTATCCTGATTGAAAGTAAAGAAGAATTGAATGAAGTACTGAATGGAATGAACAGTCTAATGAGTGCAGATTATGCACTGAGAGTAAATCGAAGAAAGACGAAGGTAATGAGGAGTATCAGAAATGAGAACAGCGATAAACTTAACATCAGGACTGATGAGCATGAAGCAGATGAAATTATGGAACTCTACTACCTAGGCACCAAAATAACAAGTGACCTACGGAGCAAGTTGGACATAAAAAGGAGACTAGCATTGTAAAAATAGCATTAATTGCCAAGATAAGTCTATTAGTATCAAACATGGGCCTCAGTTCGAGGCAGAAATTTCTGAGAATGCACATTTGGAGCACGGGTTTGTATGTTAGTGAAAGATGGCCTGTGGGAAAATAAGAAGAGAAGAGAATCGGAGCATTTGAGATGTGGTCCTATAGACGAATATTGAGAATTAGGTGGACTGATATGGTGAGGAATGAACAGGTTCAGCGCAGAATCGGAGAAAAAGGAGTATGTGGAAAACACTAACAAGGAGAAGGGACAGGATTACAGGACTTATGTTAAGACATCAGGGAATGACTACTGTGGTAGAGGGAGCTGAAGAAGACAGAAACTGTAGAGAAAGGCAGATACTGGAATACAATCAGCAAATAACTGAAGACATAGGTTGCAAGTGCTACTCAGGGGTGAAGAGGTTGGCACAGGAGAAGAATTCGTGGCGGGCTGCATAATACCGGTCAGAGGACTGATGACTCAAAGAAAACAGAAGAAAATCGGATCTGTTTCGTTCCGATTATCCCACTGCCCTTGATGGCGCTGTGGTCCAGACGTAAATTCTCGGAAATTTATTCCCCAGATTAATGCATGTATTTTACACCAGTAGACTTGTCTGGCCCAGAAATTTCCTCTTTGCCTGTGCTAGTCTGCCATTCACGTCCTCCTTGCTTCGCCTGCCGTAGCCTGTTTTACTTCCACGGTAGCAGAATTTCTTAGCTTTGTTTACTCGTAATCACCAAATTTAATGTTACTTTCCTCTAGATTCTCAGTTTCGCTACTTCTCAATCTATATAATTTACTCAACAACCTGTTCATTTCGTTCAACAGATCCCGTAATTCTTCTTGACTGTCATTGAGAGTCGCAATGTCATCAGCGAATCTCACCATTGACACGCTGTTTCCGGCTCCGAAACACGTTCTGATACATCACACACAACTGAATGAATGTTAAACAGTGAAGCAATGGCTACCACTCTGAACTAAGGTTATCTGTGTATATGCACCTAATATTAGTATAATACGACAATTATCATAGCTATTTTGTGCCTTCTAGTTACAGGAACAATACAGTATTACGCAATTTATTAGCAAGACTAATAACCTTACTTACATTCGGTTTTACACTCTTAAGGAATTATGATGAATTTACAAAGTACAATATGATCAACTCAAAGAAAACACGTTTTTCTCCTCTCTACTCACACCTCCTTCATACGTTAGTTTTGCTTTCCGCTAGTTCCGTAGCTATTTTATATCATTTCTTACAACCATTTACATGAATAATCACTTAAAGAGTGTTTAACATTTAACTGTGGATAGTCATTAGCCGAGAGCGCTAATGCGCTGCCTCCTGGACTAGGGTAGGCGCGCCGGGCCCGGATCGAATCCGCCCGCCGGATTAACGACGAGGGCCGGTGTGCCGGCCAGCCTAGATGTGGTTTTTAGGCGGTTTTCTACATCCTTCTAGGTGAATACTGGGCTGGTCCCCACATCCTGCCTGAGTTACACGACCCACAGTCATTTGCACACATCCGCACTTTTCCGTGATTTACACTGGACGCAGACAGATGGTGTACTCTGATTCCATCCTGGGTGGTGCGCGGAGGTGGCAGGAAGGGCATCCGGCCAGCCCTTCCCATTAACATGCCAATCCGATGTAACCACGCGAACACTACGTATATGTGGGACAACGGCGCAAGCAACAGCGATAGATAGTCATTATCTGGTATAATTAGGCGAAGAAACAGCCAACTAATGCTGCCTTCATATTGCATGTAGATGTTAAGAATTTATGGCTCAATGCTGACTTGCTTAACCCCATCAGATCCGACTTTTTTCTGGAGGAAGGAAAATTTTTCTTCATATCATAATGCTCTTAGACGATTTTTTATGATTTTAAATGCAAGATTTATACTAAAATATGTAGGTCTATTCTAAACATACTTGCTACAGTTGATTTAATTTTATGGACTAAAATAACTAATTCAGAAATATTTTTTATTGTACTAAATAGCAAAATGATAGTTCAATAATTACCATGCACCATAACAATGACAGTATTTAGCTATGCAGTGGAATATAACAAACCAACCGCATATGTGTACTATGGTGGTCATGTGCATAAGCACACTCCTGCATAGACTTTCTGATATTTTCATGGTGATACCTAACAGTTGTCACCACTTACGCCTGATGAGATGGTTGAACATTCACATATGTGTACCTCAGATTCCCCTTTGGAATAAAATACTACTGTTGCAGCGAACACATAGCAGAAGCTAATGTACACAAATGTAATCAGAAGGTCTGGAAGGGTTAATACTCCCAGCTATTTAATCAGCACACGTGTACGTGTGTCAGCTCCACATATAACTCTAATGACTTTCTTTTGTGCCATGAGTAGTTTTTCCTAAGCAAGGAAATACCCCTTAACATATGAAAATAAGTTAATTTACTGGTATTATATAAAAAAAAATGGTTCAAATGGGTCTGAGCACTATGGGATTTAACTTCTAAGGTCATCAGTACCCCAGAACTTAGAACTACTTAAACCTAACTAACATAAGGACATCACACACATCCATGCCCGAGGCAGGATTCGAACCTGCAACCGTAGCGGTCACGCGGTTCCTGACTGTAGCGCCTAGAACCGCACGGCCACCTCGGCCGGCTCTTATATATAAAAATTGGCTGTTGTTGTTATAGCAAAAGTAGTCAAACCCTCAACAGGTCTTCTACACAGGGCTGTGCAAGCAATGATCACACGCACGGCACAGCGGACACACCAGGAACCGCGGTGTTGGCCGTCGAATGGCGCTAGCTGCGCAGCATTTGTGCACCGCCGCCGTCAGTGTCAGCCAGTCTTTAACACTGGTAGCATGCCGCGACAGCGTGGACGTGAACCGTATGTGCAGTTGACGGACTTTGAGCGAGGGCGTATAGTGGGCATGCGGGAGGCCGGGTGGACGTACCGCCGAATTGCTCAACACGTGGGGCGTGAGGTCTCCACAGTACATCGATGTCGTCGCCAGTGGTCGGCGGAAGGTGCACGTACCCGTCGACCTGGGACCGGACCGCAGCGACGCACGGATGCACGCCAAGACCGTAGGATCCTACGCAGTGCCGTAGGGGACCGCACCGCCACTTCCCAGCAAATTAGGGACACTGTTGCTCCTGGGGTATCGGCGAGGACCATTCGCAACCGTCTCCATGATGCTGGTCTACGGTCCCGCACACCGTTAGGCCGTCTTTCGCTCACGCCCCAACATCGTGCAGCCCGCCTCCAGTGGTGTCGCGACAGGCGTGAATGGAGGGACGAATGGAGACGTGTCATCTTCAGCGATGAGAGTCGCTTCTGCCTTGGTGCCAATGATGGTCGTATGCGTGTTTGGCGCCGTGCAGGTGAGCGCCACAATCAGGACTGCATACGACCGAGGCACACAGTGCCAACACCCGGCATCATGGTGTGGGGAGCGATCTCCTACACTGGCCGTACACCTCTGGTGATCGTCGAGGGGACACTGAATAGTGCACGCTACATCCAAACCTTCATCGAACCCATCGTTCTACCATTCCTAGACCGGCAAGGGAACTTGCTGTTCCAACAGGACAATGCACGTCCGCATGTATCCCGTGCCACCCAACGTGCTCTAGAAGGTGTAAGTCAACTACCCTGGCCAGCAAGATCTCCGGATCTGTCCCCCATTGAGCATGTTTGGGACTGGATGAAGCGTCGTCTCACGCGGTCTGCACGTCCAGCACGAACGCTGGTCCAATTGAGGCGCCAGGTGGAAATGGCATGGCAAGCCGTTCCACAGGACTACATCCAGCATCTCTACGATCGTCTCCATGGGAGAATAGCAGCCTGCATTGCTGCGAAAGGTGGATATACACTGTACTAGTGCCGACATTGTGCATGCTCTGTTGCCTGTGTCTATGTGCCAGTGGTTCTGTCAGTGTGATCATGTGATGTATCTGACCCCAGGAATGTGTCAATAAAGTTTCCCCTTCCTGGGACAATGAATTCACGGTGTTCTTATTTCAATTTCCAGGAGTGTATATGGTTTTCCTAGAGCAACTAAGAGCTTACAATTTTCCAACCTGTTTCTTATTTCTTGCTGGTATAATCCACTTCGTAAGTGGAAGGTGGGATACTTCTAACATCACGAGGGTGTATGAACTCTTTACAAAGATTAAGACTGAACCTTTTGTACAAACTCATTCAGTAAAGTTCACAAATAATTTATTCGATACGATATTGCTGTGCCTGTGTTGTTCAGAAGTACGAAGGAATGCTCCTCCAGGACATGCACGCACGTCCGAAAGGGCATGCACCGCGGTGAGTACAGCCGTTATGAAATATTGTAAATGTAATCGTATTTGCATATATGGTCAACCATCAGCTGTGTAATGGAATGACGACGATGAAAATTTGTCCCCGACCGGGACTCGAACCCTGATTTCGCGTTTTTCGAGAACGGTAGCCCTACCATTAAGCTACCCGAAAAAGACTCATTATCAGACCCAAACTTTCATATATCTTCAACCATCTGTCCACAGCTTGCAATCTTACACTCCTTCAGACATGCATGCATATTTCGAGGAATATTGCATCGTAATTCTGAATACAATGGGCACCGCAATATCGTAGTTATCCTCCGGCACCAGTCAAAGCGACGTTCAGTAAAAATGTCTCCTCTGTACAAGAATATACACTATGAATATAATGCATGTTGTAGACACATGGCCGGCCGGAGTTGCCGTGCGGTTCTAGGCGCTACAGTCTGGAACCGAGCGACCGCTACGGTTGCAGGTTCGAATCCTGCCTCTGGCATGGATGTGTGTGATGTCCTTGGGTTAGTTAAGTTTAAGTAGTTCTAAGTTCTAGGCGACTGATGACCTCAGAAGTTAAGTCGCATAGTGCGCAGAGCCATTTTTAGACACATGGCTGACGACATATGAAAGTTTGGTTCTTGTCTACATTGTCTTCACTCCATTATACAACTGTTGTTGTTGTTGTGGTCTTCAGTCCTGATACTGGTTTGATGCAGATCTCCACACTACTCTATCCTGTACAAGCTGCTTCATCTCCCAGTGCGTACTGGAGCCTACATCCTTCTGAATCTGCTTAGTGTATTCATCTCTTGGTCTCCCTCTACGAAGTTCACCCTCCACACTGCCCTCCAATACTAAATTGGTGACCCCCTGATGCCTCAGAACATGTCCTACCAACCGGTCCCGCCTTCTAGTCAAGTTGACCCACAAACTCCTATTCTTCCCAGTTCTGTTCAATACCTCCTCATTAGTTATGTGATCTACCCATCTAATCTTCAGCAGTCTTCTGTAGCACCACATTTCGAAAGCTTCTATTCTCTTCTTGTCCAAACTATTTATCGTCCATGTTTCACTTCCATACATGGCTACACTGCACACAAATATTTTCAGAAGCGACTTCCTGACACTTAAATCAATACTCGATGTTAACAAATTTCTCTTCTTCAGAAACGCTTACCATGCCATTGCCCGTCTACATTTTATATCCTGTCTACTTCGACCATTATTAGCTATTTTGCTCCTCAAATAGCAAAACTCCTTCACTTATTTAAGTGTCTCATTTCCTAATCTAATACCCTCAGCATCATTCGACTTAATTCGGCTACATTCCATTATCCTCGTTTTGCTTTTGTTGATGTTCATCTTATATCCTCCTTTCAAGACACAATCCATTCCGTTCAACTGCTCTTCCAAGTCCTTTACTGTCTCTGACAGAATTACAATGTCGTCGGCGAACCTCAAAGTTTTTATTTCTTCTCCATGGATTTTAATACCTACTCCGAATTTTGCTCTTGTTTCCGTTACTGCTTGCTCAATATACAGGTTGAATAACATCGAGGATAGACTACAACCCTGTCTCACTCCCTTCCCAAACACTGCTTCCCTTTCATGACCCTCGGCCCTTATAACTGCCATCTCGTTTCTGATGGTTGTCCATATTAGCAAATGAAAACGCATTGCATGTATTATTTAATTTACTATTTTTGCTATTGTGTTTCTTTGTTCGGCTTCACAATAATGGTGTACCACCTGTAAAAAGGACTAATTCTGCCTTCTGATTTATATGAAATGGCTGATCCGTAATATAAAGCGTGAAGTGTAGTGGGCCAACGATCGAATCCTATGAGACTCCCTCTGTATTTTCTTCCCACTAAGCCTCTTCACACTGTTATAGAAACACTATATCTGTCGCAATGAAAGGTCTCTGTTGGATTCCTTTCATGTTAATTTCTTAAATCTGTTTTCATTTACGGCATAAATTCCTCTTCTAAATTTACTGTGGCGTTTCTGACTATCTGCGAGGAGACTGAGTAGTGAAACGTGTTCCTTTTTCACATAAACAAGAACGATCTGTCTTGTTTTTTACAGCTACCACAAAAGATGGTTTATTTGTGTAGTCTTTGATAGGGGAATTGTCACCGGCCGCAAGCTTTCGCGTCGAAGTGCTGTAGCGAATCGAAGTACTAGCGCTGCGTTTTTCCTATCGCAGTCGGCACACCCCTTCAGGGGCTGCACCCCGCTGCGTGTTCATTAGCGGCTCCCCGCCGGCATAGGAGAAGGCGCGGTGTGGGGGTGGGGATGGACGCCGCCCCTGGCGCCGGACTGCCCGTCGCCACCACTGCCGCCCCCGCGCCGGTAATTGTTACAAACTGCCCCCGCGTCGCGGCGCCGCCGCCACTGTGCTCGGCCAAAGCGCCCGACACGTGTACGCCAGATACGCACCCTTTGGCGACGCGCTTGTCGCCATCTCCTTTGTGCCTCGAGTAGCTCTTCTTCGGAGATGTTTGAGAAAAATACTGAGCTGATTTGTTTATCTACCAATTTATTTATTTATTTATTTATTTATTTTATTTTTTTAAACAACAGTATGGTCCTCTTCAATGTAATTCCCTTCGGCAACTATACACCGGCGGTGTCATTGTTCCCAGTCTTAGCGCTGAAAGGCTTCAGCTGGTAGTGCCTTTAGCATGTAGGTCACATTGTGATATTCTTCACTGGTTTGCAGCCGGTTCATGTCGTCGTCCAGACACAATATTTCGGCGGACCAGCTGGCCGGCATTTTCAGGTGAGTTAATGCTAATGCACTGGCTAGGTGTCATTGTGTTTATGTTCTTCAGGGTCCAAAATTCACGCCCTTTAAAGAAAGTTTTCAATTTGGGAAAAGAAAGAAATTCACAAGAACTTAGATCAGGTGAATTGGGAAGCTATAGAACAACAGTAACGCCTTATGGGGTAAAAAATTCCATGATGGAAGTGGCTCTGTGACATGGAGCCTTGTTAAGATGCAGCATCCACTTGTCAGCAATGTCCGGTCCCACTCGATTCACCCTTCTCATGCATCTTTCAAGGACATCTTTGTAAAGCACTTAGTTGATAGTTTGTCCTCGAACAAATTCTTTATGCACAACACCCCTACTATCAAAAAAGCAGATCAGCATTATTTTGATCTTTGAGGTGCTCATTCCAGCTTTTCTCGGTCTAGTAGATGTCTCAATGTGTCACTCCGCTATTTGCTGCTTTGTGTCAGGCTCGTACTCAAAAATCCAGAATTCATCACCTGTAATTACACGACTGAATATTAGTGGCCATTGGCAACCTCTCAGGAAGGTCAACGCATACGTTTCTTCCATTGTCCTTCTGCTCAGTTGTGAGGATTTTCGGGCATTATTTTGGTACAAACCTTTCGCATGTGCTAAAATTCAATCAGATTTTGTGTACGGTGTGTTTAATTTTAATAGGTCATCCATCATCCTTATTGTTATACACCTGTCTGATCTCACAAAACGCACGCGTTTCGGCTTTCCCGTCGGTTTTTTAACATGAAGGCCTCCGTGAGCGAGGTACATCTTCAAACTGTTCTCTGCCTTTCAAAGATGGTTTGTACCAGCAAAAAACTTGTAGTCTTGATAAGAAACATCCCCATAGGCTTGTTTCAATTTTTTAAAGATCACACTCGCGGTTTCTTACAGTTTAACAAAAAACTTGATGGCCTAACGTTGCATCTAGATTCCACTGTTTTATTTTCGTAGCATACAGCAAAAACACAGCTTCACTGATGGCCCTCTAAGAGATCACGTGATGGCTGTTCGGAGCTTACTCTCTGCAGAGCATCTCGAAGGGATGAACACACTGTCCTACACAAGATGAACAACACAGCGTTCCCAGATCGCTCGCAGTGTTGTCAGTATCATTACTATTCTGACACACTTAGTACACTGCTGTGGATGAAAACTGCAACACCATCAGGCAGTATGCAACTAACGTGTAGCATGTATAAAGTGTAACCAATATCATTACTTTTCTGGTACACTTAATACACTACTGGGGTTGAAACCTGCAACACCATAAGCCGGTATTCAACGAATCTGCAATAAGTATAAAGTACACACAATAATTAGCATTTCAGTGCAACCGCACATGGTAATAAGGAGTAACGTCATCTGCATTATTTATGGTCAGTATTCAAGAATACGACAGAAACGCTCGTTTGAAGCAAAAACTTCATATGGACATATGCCCTGTTCCGAATGGTTTTCGAGAATATTTAACGTGCATTGCTATTCTTTCTCTGTCTTACGCAATACACTGTCAGGCTTACACATCTAAACATGCACAACAGTTGCTAAACACAACAACAAGCGTTTTACGAAGTATCAATTTGAAAATAAGTATTTTTATCATATTCACCACTAAGTACGATCGTAAACATTACAGCTGTTGTACTGTTTCCAATAAATGATCGGATACCCCACCATCAACTTCAGTATATTTATACACTCTTGGGAGAGTATGTTGTTGTGTTTTTCTCAGTGCCCTGCACGTTCCCTAATGGGGCAGCAACGTGCGTGATGAGACCAAGCAATTAATGTCACTTGTTTACGATTCGGTTGTACACCTCAGACTTCAACCAACACTGTTAATAAAAATGCGGTGGCATAAGATCGTCGATCTTGATGACCAGTTAGTTGTATACCACGCTCAGTCCAGTGAACAGGGTAAGTGCGGTTGAGAGAAGTTCCCTCAGACGTCTGGTAAAATGTGCAGGGTCTCCGTCATGATGGAAGTACGAGTACATTGAAGCCCGAGTGGCCAAAGTTGTCAACAGGAAACTTTCCAAAAACGCAAATACTTCTTTCCCATCATTCACTCATGTAAAAGGCTATATTCATCAACATGTTACATACCATGCCATACCAAACACCGATCGAAATACGAACTTGGTAATTGATTTTCATTGTAGCGTAGGAATTTTCCTGCGCCCTTCGGTGGTTATTACGTGTGTTGTTGATTCCATCCCATGTAGACGTGGCTTAGTCAGTGAATAGTATTAACAGAAGCAATGGACGACTGTTATTTAACAGGTGGCAAAACTCAAGTCGTGAGCCACTTTGGCCAATGTGAAGATTATGGACATGTGTAGGTCTGTGTAAAAGGTGTTCTAGTGTTCCGCATGTAACGTTCGCCATCCAAGTGATGGCGTGCCCTGGGAACCTTACCTATTTCGTACTAAACTTCATGTTAGGGAAATTCACCCACCTTTATAAACGTCTTCGATGAGCCTTGCATTACTTTGGGTCTTCAGCACTCGCAAGGCTGCTCCTTATCTATTGCTGTAACATTTGATCTCAATAATAATGACAAAAAGTAGTAATAAAAATTTAGTCACAGGCTCCCTTCTGTTGCCATCGATATTTCTCATTCTACAAATCGTTCGCTTACCACTGTTTAAAAAAGTTTCTAACACGATGTAACCCTTCCAGTGTCTGCAAAAGGAGTACATCGTACGATTCCTAAGGAAGACAGAAATGTCGATATGATGAAAAACTAAATGAAGGAATTGACGAGGCTTCATTAAGCAGAAAATTTTGCTTTCATGGAGTTAACTGTTGTATAGTATGTATCAAAGTGTCTGCATATGGTAATTCTGAGCAGGCCTACTGTAATAGAAATATATTCAAACTTATTGTAAGTTTCTTTATATGTCCACTAGCAAATGTTTTTAAATAATTTTTCACTTGTACATGCAGACCAATTTATTTTATTTACAGGTATTTTTTAAATATCACTTACATACTTCAGGGGTATTCAGTGGGAATAGCGATTAATATCCGGAAACGTACCACTTCTGTGTAATAGAAACTACCACATAAAACTATGTATAGCACTCCCCCTAAACGCACCAAAGGGTCGTAACTCGCTATGAATGGGATGACACAACTTACATAACCAAAGGACTAATGTGGTAACGTTGCTCAGTGTCAACCGCTACTGGAACAGGTTGCTGACGCCATTACAGGAATAGATATATTTGTATAATGTCTCACAATAATACTGTAAATTTCTTTTATCCTTCACGTATAGCATTGCTGACATGTTAAAGAATTGGTTACGAATGCAGTAGATACGTGGGTCACAATAAACTGTTATCGCTGTATCACCCAGAGTTGCTGGACAATGGACTGCGTTATACTGCATGTTTGTCATTGTAAAACTAATACATGATAATTCTACACAAGAATTCGTTATCAAAATGATGCATTTGCAGCCTTCTCGACAACCCAACATCGTGTCTAGTTTAAATACGTAAGTAGGCTGTTTAGTGTTTTATGTTGGCAACGCCACGTAGCTCTCTATATGAAAATCACTGACTGTGCTGTGTGAAGCCTTTAGTTGGTTTGCATTGTTGGAGTATATGCTATTGTAGTGTTGGGGAGTTGGCTGTTAACAGCTCGTAGCGTTGCGCAGTTGGAGGTGAGCCGCCAGCAGTGGTGGATGTGGGGAGAGAAATGGCGCAGTTTTGAGAGCGGATGATCTGGACGTGTGTCCATCAGAGACAGTAAATTTGTAAGACTGGATGTTATGAACTGCTATATATATATATATATAATGTCTTTTGAACACTATTAAGGTAAATACATTGTTTGTTCTCTATAAAAATATTTCATTTGCTAATTATGCCTATCAGTAGTTAGTGCCTTCAGTAGTTTGAATCTTTTATTTAGCTGGCAGTAGTGGCGCTCGCTCTATTGCAGTAGTTCGAGTAACGAAGATTTTTGTGAGGTAAGTGATTTGTGCAAGGTATAGGTTAATGTTAGTCAGGGCCATTCTTTTGTAGGGATTATTGAAAGTCAGATTGCATTGCGCTAAGAATATTGTGTGTCAGTTTAGTGTTGATCAGAATAGGTAAAGAGCGAAATCTCCGAGTACTTTCAGTTCTGCTCAGCTGTTTCAATTCAAATAATTGAAGAGGTTTATCAGCACAGTAATTCATTAATTTTTCTAAGGGGCGTTTCAAA
Organism: Schistocerca gregaria; assembly: GCF_023897955.1. NCBI lineage: Eukaryota > Metazoa > Arthropoda > Insecta > Orthoptera > Acrididae > Schistocerca > Schistocerca gregaria. Next base: position 240,759,268 of record NC_064927.1, on the reverse strand, counting down.
TACATCCAGTATGTCACTTCTTTTTAACGGTTATTTGGCTTGGCGCTTATTTTTGTGCTGAATTGCACAGCTCTTAGCAGCTGCTATAGACACTGATATAGAATTCAACATTATTCACCGTTGGTTTTGGTAGTAAGCATTGCCAAGTAAAGCTACAATGACCACACTTATTAATAATAGCAAAAACTGTCTTGTAGAGGTTACCAAGCGAAATCTTTGACTGAATTGACGATTTCTTTGTAGGGAGGACGCAGCACGTTATCACGTTTGGAGAGTCGTTGATAAATATGGAAGTAACTTTAGGTGTGCCGCCCGGTTAGCAGTGCGGTGTTACGCATGGGTTTCCGGATTGGGGAGGAGCGCCTGGTCGCCAGAACGAATCCACCCGGCGGACTTGGGTTGAGGTCCGGTGATCCGGCCATTCTGTGGATGGTTTCTAGGCGGTTTTCCATCTGCTTCGGCGAATGTGGGCTCGTTCCCCTTATTATGCCTCAGATACTCTATGTCAGCGCTTGCTGAGCAAACAAGTTCTCCGCGTAGGCGTACACCACCATTAGTCTACCACCCAAACATAGGGGTTACACTCGTCTGGTGTGAGACGTTCCCTGGGGGTGGGGGAGGGGGGGGTTCCATCGGGGGACGAACCGTACAATAACACTGTAAGAGTGGTTCGTTGTGGAGAGGCGGAGGGGTGAAGTGGACTGCGGTAGTCCTCGTGGTGTTGTGAACCACTGCGGCTGCGTGGGGGACGGAGCCTCTCTGTCGTTTCTGGGCCCCCGGTTGGCATTGAATAGAATACAATACAAATTTAGATGTGTCCCGGAGAAGTTCATTGGGCTCTCACTGTCATGTTGTATGTTAAGGACCTAGCAGACAATATTAACAGTAATTTTAGACGTTTTGCAAATGATGTCATTGTCTGCAGTGAAGTCCTGTCTGAATAAAGCTGCACAAACATGAAGTCAGAACTTGATACTATTTCAAAACGGTACAACGTTTGGCAAATGACTTTAAAAGTTTAGAAATGTAAGACTTCAAAAGAAGAAAAAGCCCAGTAACTTAACACTACAATTTAAGTAAGTCACAACTGGAATCGGTAAGCTCATACGAATACCTAGGTGGAAAGGGAACTATAAAATAGGCTCAGTCGTGGACGCAGCAGGTAGCGTACTGCGGTTTATTGGTGGGTTACTAGATAAATGAAACCAGTACATAAAAGAAATTGATTATAAATCTGTCGTGCGATCCATCGAAAATATATCACAAGTGTGTGGGAGCTGTACCAGATAGGACTAAAAGGATATATTGAACGTGCATAGAGAAGGGCAATACGAATGACAACGGGTTTCTTGTCCACAGTAGAGTGCCACGCGGATGTTGAATAGAGCCGAACTGTCAAGCGCTTGGAGATGGACGCAAACCCTCCAATGAAAACGTACTTAATATGTTTCAAGAGCCAGCTTTAAGTGACGAATATAGAAATACACGAGGGACGTTCAGTAAGTAATGCAACGCCTCTTTTCATGACTCCGATACACCATATTATTCATTACTATTTTGGTTACAAAACAAGATTTTCAACATAGCCGCCCGGAGTGGCCGAGCGGTTCTAGGCGCTACAGTCTGGAACCACGCGACCGCTATGGTCGCAGGTTCGAATTCTTCCTCGGGAATGGATGTGTGTGATGTCCTTAGGTTAGTTAGGTTTAAGTAGTTCTAAGTTCTACGGTACTGATGACCTCAGCAGTTAAGTCCCATAGTGCTCAGAGCCATTTCTACCATTTTGTTTTTCAACATAATCTCCGTTCAATGTCAAGGTCTGACGCCACATTAGTGTGAGGACTTGTAGACCGGCATGGTACTATTCTACCCGTCAACGTCGGAGCCGACGTCTTGCTGAATCAATAACCTCCGCGTCGTCCACGTAGTGCTTCCAGTAGAGTGCATCCTTAGTTGGGTCAAACACATAGAAGACGGGAGGTGCGAGGTCCGGACTCTAGGGTGGCGGAGGAAGAGCAGTCAAATGATGTTCTGTGAGGTTCTCTCGGAAGCGCAGACTTGGCTGAGGCCTTGCGTTGTCATGGAGAATGATAAGTTCGTTTGCATTTTCGCGGCGACGAACATGCTGAAGTCGTTTCTTCATTTTGCTGAGGGTAGCAGAATTCACTTCAGAGTTGGTCGTTGCACCGTGGGGTACCAAACAGAATAACCCCTTCAGAATTCCAGAAGACCGTCTACATTACGTTACCGAGTGAGGCTGCGGCTTTGAATTTCTTCTTTGGAGGAGACGTGCTGTGATGTCATTGCCGTTTTATTTCCATTTCGAAGTGATGAACCCATGTTTGATCGCCTGTAACGACGTTCGACCGAAAATTGTTAGGATCGCAAGCAACTCCGCACAGGCGGTGCTTCGTTGCTCTTTGCTCTTTACGGTCTTCTGTTAGACAGCGAGGCACCAGTGGCCAGACACCTCGAGCACCCCAACCGTTGGACGAGTGTGTCAGCACTACCAGCAGAGGCGTCTCGTGGTGCAGGGGGGTGTTTGGTTGTGATCCACCGATCACCTCCACTGAGAGTGTCCGCACGTCCCAGCACTGCAGGAGTCACGGCTGTGTGTGCGACCTTGTTGCCATGATGACAGGCGACTCTCTCAACGACTTACCGTGCTTTTGTCCACTGCCAGGCGAGTGTAGATATTCTGAAAGCGCCTACGACTATCTGCCTTGCTCTAGTTTTCTACCAAAAGAAACTCATTGAGATCTCTCTGCTAGGGAGGCACCTCCGTTACAGACGCCATTTGGAAGGCTACAAATAGCGCCGCCACCTATCGGCACTTCATAAAACTATAGGTGCTGAATCAACAATATTCCACGACGTTCACAACAAATTCCCCTTTTTTTTCCAACAGAAATTGCCCGAGAAAAAAAAAGATACAGTAGTTATTGAATGCTTCTTGTACTACAATCTCCTACGTATTAATCCCATTGGGATCGTGAAGTCAAAATTACTCTGATTACAGCCCACAGAGGCTTTTAAGCAACCATTCTTTGTACAGATACGCAAATGTAAAGGGAAAATCCCTAATAACAGCGGCATTGGGACGTACCCTCTGCCACGCACGTCAGCCTTTAGCAGAGTACGGATCCACCTGTAAATGTGGTTGTGGATGTCGGAGCCACGCAGTAACTTTATGGTGCTGTCACTAGAGGTACCGGCGCTCCATTCGACAGACCACCTTGTTCCACAATAGTGTACGCTCCGGGGCGGTTATGACGGGCCCGTCCGGAACGTTTTCATAGCCGACAATTTACGGCCTACTGGCTATTTACAAACAAGGCGTCACGTGGGCCAAAGCGCGGCGTCGGCATCTCGGTCCCCCCACCCTCACACCACCCCTCCCTCCAGTTATTTTACGCCTTCTCGCCTTACGGGTTTGGCTTCCTATTCGACACGCCGACACGCGCGGCATACCTCCGGCACAGCCACACATACAGGTACACACGCACACACACACACACACACACACACACACACTTAGCGGCGCAGACAGAGAGGAGAGGCACGAATACCGGCCTCTCGCGCAGCACGGTCCGCCCCAGTATTTATTTACGGAGTCACCGCTCCCCTGTAATATTTCGCGCCCGCCCCTTATTTCCCAGGCACGGCGTCTCTTTAAAGGCGGCGGCCGACAGATTTACGAGGCACTCCTCGGTCCTCAGATCTCTCAAAACAGAGGCGCCTTTTTGCTCGCTTCTGCTCCTATTCCTCATCCGAGCGAGCCCGGCGCTCCGCATGCTGCGTTTTATTTCTCCCCGCCTGGAACCAAGCGGCACTTGGCGGCCACTCACACTGAGTCACGCGCCAGCATTCCGTACCGTGACGTTATGTGACCTGTACCTGTGCCTGTTTCAGTTTCTTACTATCTGTCTCTCTCTTCCTGTGTTGAACCACCGATACGTTCTCTCGGGTGCGCCTTACCGTTGTGGTGTGTGAATTACTTTTTCGTGCCGTTTATGGTGGGTAGATCAAATCACTAATGAGGAGTTACTGAAGTCCCATAGTGCTCAAAGCCATTTTTTTAACAAATAAAATCGACTTTCAAGATAATGCTTGTATTAAATGAATAAGGAAAAGCCATGAATCTTTTAGAAAACAAAGGTGGGAAAAACCTGAAAGGCGGTGGGCGTAAAACTAGTGCTTTTCTCTTTACAACTCAAGGGCTCACGACGGTATCAACTACGCTACAGCTTCGACGTGGGCACAAGCACTGTCGAAAGAAAATCTACAAATGTCATCGTCTGCCATTTAATAAGCGAGTTGTACCAAAAACACATGAACCATCACTGGGCCGTAGCGTTGAAACAGTATACTCTCGAAGCAACGAAACATCAATTACAAGAAACCTTTAGCTACCGATATGAAATGTTTTGTCATTTTATTGTAACAAATTATAGCTGAAACGACACGATTTTGAGAGATCCTCAAACACTTTGTACAGCTTATACTCTTACCACGTACTCTATGAGAAAAAAAAAACAACATCTAATACATTGAAGCGCCAAAGAAATTGGTGTAGATATGCGTAATCAAATGCAAAGATATGAAAACAGGCAAGACACAGCGCTGCAGTCGCCAACGCCTATATAAGACAACACGTGTCTGGCGCATTTGTTACATCAGTTATTGCTGCTGCAATGACAGGTTATCAAGATTTAAGTGAGCTTAAACGTGGTGCTACAGTCGGAGCGCGAGCCATGGGACACAGCATCTCCGAGGTAGCGACGAAGTGGAAATTGTCCCGTGCGACCATTTCACGAGTGTACCGTGAATATCAGGATTCCGGTAAAATTTCAAATCTTCGACATTGGTGCATCCGGAAAAAGATTTTGCAACACCTTGACCAACGACGAATGAAGAGAATCGTTCAACGTTACAGAAGTGCATCCCTTCCGTAAACTGTTGGGCCATCAACAAGTGTCAGTGTGCGGAGCAGTTCGAGTGATATGGGACACCTGATACGTCTGGATTTGAGTCTGACAGGTGACACTTAAGTAAGCATCCTGTCTCATCACATCCACCCATTCGCATCCATTGTGCATTCCGACGGCAATTTCAGTAGGACAATGCGACGTCCTACACGTCCGGAATTGCTACAGAGAGGCTCCAGGAACACTCTTCTGAGTTTAAACGCTTCCACTGCCCACCAAACTCCCCAGACATAAATATTATTGAGCACATCTGGTATGGCTTGCAACGTGTTGTTCAGATACGATCTCCACCCCCTCGCACTCATACTGATTTATGGACAGCCCTTTAGGATCCATGGTGTCAGTTCCCTCCAACACTACTTCAGACATAGCCGAGTCCATGCCACGTCGCGTTGCTGTACTTCTGCGTGCTCGTGGGTGCCTTGCATTATATTAGACACGTGTACCAGTTTCTTTGGCTCTTCAGTGTATGACTAACGCCATTCAGTATGGGGTTCCTATGTTCTGCTTGTGACATAAAATGATGTCGCATGTTATTGGCCACGAAATTCGGACATGCCAGATTCTTTATTTCACGCTCCGCAGTGTAGTGGAATGCGGGATTCTTGGCTGTAATGGCACCAGCACCTCAATCACGCGTATGATCACATATCGCGAGAGGGCAGCTTAATGGACGGAATTGTTAAAGGCAAAAACTGTAGAGAAAAACACAGGCTTGAATGCAGTTTGCAGGTTTAAATTGATGAAAGTGGTTGTTCAGAGAACAGGCTTGCAAAGAATAGAGTAGAGTGGTGAATTGCATCAAGTTCATCTACGTACTGATGACCAGAACAACAAGAACAACACATGTTCAGTGGTGTTACAAACAGGACAACCAATCCAAAGACCGAATGAAATGGCGCAGAAGTGGGATACCTGTCTCGTTTTCGGAATGGTGGCGCTTCGACTCCCGGTCCGGCTATCAAGGTTTAGGCTTTCTGTGACTTCGCTATATTGCTTAAAGCAAGTTCTGGGATCCTTTCTTTGGACAGTCACAACCGAATTTCTTTCCCATCCTTTCCCAGTCCAAGATTACTCTCCATTTCTCACTATCTCGTCGTCAACGGGACCTTAAATCTTAATCTTCCATCATTCCAATGGAAATAGGTCACTCTCCTTGTCTCAAAACCTAATATAAGTCTAAGAGGAAAAGTCGTGATAATTAAAATGAAGTTCACTACTTTCGATATCGATTACGGTGCTAATTAATGGGTGATAAAATTTACGGAACACATTGTACAAAATTGGTTACGGTTTCGTAGCCACATATTGAGGTACTGCGTGTCAGATTTTGTCTTTGTATTTCCCCCAACATAGGTTTAATGGTTTTTCTGGCGTTTTGTCAGCGCAAGTGGCTGGCACTGCCTCAGGTTCACTCTCCACTGTTGTTAACCAAGGGGCAATACGTCACTTTTTTATGTGATCCTGACGGGGGAGAGAGGGACCAAGATTTTATCACGTTATTCATTCGGCATGGACTATTCTTCTCTGCTTCCAGTCATGATATAACTCCATTCACTTCATAATTATCAACTAAAACTTGTTAATAATTACTAATTAGTTAGAATCCACCAGTATGGAGCTCGATTAAGCTCCATGTTGTTACATCTCATGAGATTATTTTACGTTTTTAATTTCCACGTAACCTCAATGCACAATATACTGTTTTTGTATGTCAGTCCTTTGGCTAATGATGTATGGGAATCATGCCATTCACTTTCATAGTGAAGTGAAACATCTACAGCGATTGTTCTGATGTGATTTTATATTATTTTTTATGTAATAAAGTGAAGTACAGGTGTTCCATTTTATTACATCAGTTTATTGTGTCTTACATAGAACACGAAACAGCACAGACATAAAAGTGTGTGTATATTTCAAACCGCAGCTGATGTCTTTCATAAAATTAAAATGAAATGCGTATGGTACGACACAATTCGTTTCATTCAGTTGTATACAGGGCATTCCTGGCAAAGTTGTTGGCACCTACCAGTCGGTGACAATTGTGATGATATGCAGTTAGAAAGTGCATCGTCAAGAGAAGACACCTATGAACAAAACAGATTATATTATGAAATCAGAAATGTTTAATTCATCTTTTGATACGTTAATGACATGTGCTCTTCAGTCGGAAAGTGATGGAGGATTGAATCTTGACTAATAAGGATCACTGTTGATTCATCATAGGAACTTGATAACACTATGCACGAGTATGCAACATTGCATAACACAGTTTGCTATTTTCTCTGGCGGGAAATGTTTCTAATAACAAATAGCTGGCACCCCTATGAACTGCTGACTTATTGTAATGAAATAAACCGATTCTTATCAGGTCGAAAAAATTCATCTGCTGTGCCTCTTAAATTTTGCTCATCGTTTTCAGTACATACAGTATATTGATGCATCCACATTCACAGACATTGAGGCACACCACAAATACATTAGACAGCATCCACTTTGTTGATGCATCCATGCTCATATACATTTAAGCATACCACAAATTCAAACATACTACAAATACATTGGACGGTTTAAGCATACCACAAATACACTGGACAGTTCAGTCAAACATAGCACAAATACATTGGACGGTTTAGTCACGATCCTTATATACACTGGTCAGTTCAGTCTCACATACGTTGAAGCAGTCACTTTCCTCAAATACACTGAACAGTTCAGTAACGCATACCTTCAAGCATACAACGAATACATTGGACAATTGACTCACGCATACATTCGAGCATACAACAAATACATTGTTCACACACATTCAAGCATACCAAAAGTGCACTGGACAATTCACTCACGGTTCCTCAAATACGTAGGACAGTTCAGTCACGTACACATTCAAACATACCACAAATACATTGGACAGTTCAGTCACAAATACATTTTTTCATACATTCTAGCATACCACAAATACATTGGACAGGTCAGTCACATATACATTCAAACATACCACAAATACATTGGGCAGTTCAGCCACATATACATTAAAACACATCACAAATACATTGGACAGTTCAGTCACGTTTCTCCTTAACTGTTTGGTTCTTAACACTTTTCAAACTCAACTCTTTAATGTAGCTGTACCTACAAGGAAGTTTAATATTCAAACTGAATGTGGGTAAACATGTCAAATTTCCTACATTCTCTATTACTTCCACTGCAAAATCCTTCGTCACGAAACTCGTTTATTTCATAATATTTCCTGTTGTATTTTTTCCTAACTAACAGGAACATTTTTGACAGAAAAGTCAAAGTTCGCGCATTGTACATTACGGTTAGTTATTGTTATTGCTCCATAACCACGATGTGTTTATTGTAAGGCCCTACCTTTCTACATTTAGATCTCTGGTCCTCTCCCGTTGCAGATGCTCGTCATAATCTACTACAAATGACTGCCGTCGGAGTCCATTTTAAACAACTTCCGCCGAAACTGAGTGCAAACAAATTCTTACTCTGAGTCATCGTCTATTTATTAACTGGATGTCCTTGAAAGTCATTAAGCTGTTCAAGAACAATTTCTGAATAGGGCTGTTATGAGACCACCATTTTGCAGTAGTAAAGCGTACACACATGAATATATTTATTATTTGTGTACATGCCCTTTAGCTAACACTTCACGCAAAACCCATTCGATGCCCTTCCATTTATTTAATAACTTTAATTTACTCCGAAAAGTAAAATATTCAGCTGAAGGTTTTATCTTTTCACTGTACAACTAATTTACAAGCCACAGTTGGTACACACGTTGCTCTCTCACTAACAATTTTATTAATACTTGGTAGTAATGGGTTCTTCATAATCCTTCCAGTAGCATGTCTTGATTCAGTGCACATCAGCCACAAAACGTCTCTCACTTGACGCAGAGACATCAGCCATTGACTGCTTCCAGAATACCTCCTTGCACGTGGATTTTCACAAGTAAATATCTCTGTCTATTCTACAATCCTTCAGCTCTCCTCTCTGCCTTGATTTTACTCATGCATAGTCCTCGGGAGGCTTTAAATATTAGATGTTTCAACATAAAGTTCACTAAACAACTTCAGTGCATGGCAATTATGCCACGACGCAACAACATCCTTAATCGCTCCAATGCGACTCAAGTCTAAAGAAACATTCTGGACGGCTATTGAAGTCCAACTACCCAAGATGGAGAACGTGTGAAAAACATGGAAAAACAAACTGGCGTATACGTCGGAGACCCCACATGTACATCAGGCTTGCAAATGCGTAGACAAACTTGGTGTCAACTAAACCGAATCCGAAATGGACACGGAATAACAAAATCCGTCATTTACAAATAGGAATTCTCATTGTGTGACAGTAGAGTTTCACGGCTTACCATTAATCACACTGTATAGGAATATTCCAAGAGATGTTTCATTGAAGACTGGAATGATGTCGTCAATGCCTCTGCAACTATACTGGAGTGGATAGGCCCTCTTGGCATTACACTGTATGGTCAGCTGCGACCAGAGCTCTAGCATATTCCTTCTGTATTTCACTGTGTAAATATTTCTGTGACTTGTATATATGTATCCAACGAGAAAAATAAAAATTGCGATCTAATGTATCTCTTAGACGTGACTTCATTTTTATACTATACAGTTAACGTACTTCTTTTATTGTCCTTACCCACAAGTCCCAGATCAAATACATAACACTTCCTGCCGGCCGGGGTGGCTGAGCGGTTCTAGGCGCTACAGTCTGTAATCGCACAACCGCTACGGTCGCAGATAGGAATCCTGCCTCGGGCATGGATGCGTGTGATGTCCTTAGGTTAGTTAGGTTTAAGTCGTTCTAGGGGACTGATGACCTAAGTAGTCCCATGGTGCTCAGAGCCATTTGAACCATTTTTTAGGCACATCGCGGTCGAAAGCGTGTTTTGCCGTATCGAGGCAGATGGCCATTGCAGAGTATTGTAAGGAAAAATACGTAGATGGCAGTTTGAGAAGTCACAATGTAAATAAACGTCGCACTTTGCCAACCCTGTCAGAACCAGAACAACACGAAGGGAGCTCCGTAATTAGGAAAACGCAGGGCGAAGTGAAATTCCAAAACCACCCATCATTGGTGTAGCTGAATCCATAAAACCAAAACTATGGAACAGTGGAAGTAAGTCGTTTGATGGTATCAATCTTGTTTCACACTGTTTCCCACTTCCGGGGTAGTTTATGTACCACGAGTGAAACATGGTGGGAAGTCGGTTATGATGTGGTAACCACATCGCGATATTCCATGGGCCCCATGGGTACTCTGCAAGGACGCACTTCTGCCATGGGTAATGTGACAATTGTGGCTAATGACGTCAGTGTCAGGTTCCAAGACGACACGTTTCTGTTCACCCCACTCTCATCGTTCAGGCCAGGACTCGTGAGCACGAGAATGAACTGTTACGTGTCTTCTGGCCATCGCAGCCATCGTATCCCCATAATTATTGAGCCTTTGTGGCCTACTTTTAAGGGAAGAGTTTGCGATCGTTATCCACCTTAACTTGCGATTATTTTGCACGACCAGTGGTATAAAATTCCCTTGAAAACAATACAGGAAGTGCGTTTATCCATTCAGAGACGATTTGGAATTGTTTTGAATGCTAGAAACTTTGTTACACCATATTAGACGTGGTAATGTGTTGCCACTATAGCAGACATATTCGTCCTGTGAGAAGCAGCAGCTGTATTGTTCACATGACTTACGGGAATGCAGGCCGGTGACGTCTTCGACAACCGCCTATATTTCGACAGGAGCACGCATTGTCATTTTCGAGGTATAACTGCAGCAAGTAAGCACTGTGTAAGGGAATTTAAAACCTCGGTTCGCAAATAAACTCTGGAAAGGTATAGCACACTCTCTCAGACACACTCACAGATACAGATACACATACACACATATTATAAACGCTTGCGTCATCAGAAACCAAAAATGACGGACATCAGAAGTTATCGATTGTGAAATTAATAATCAACAGGTGAGGTAGCATGAACTCAGTCCCTATGTTCGTTGACAAGACAGAGACAGCAGGATTCCATGCAGAATTGAAACAAAACGCACCATTTCTATTTACAAGGTTATTTGCTATTTTTCATTTCAGCTGCTTCCTTTTAACACAATCTCAGTAGATGACAGTGGACACCAGAGTCCATTGGATCCCCGGTGTCAAGACAACATTTAAGATCATTCTGATTCATTAGAGGCAATGCAATAGAACATGTGCAACTAAGACAGAACAATAAAGGAGAGTCATCCTAATCAATGCGTCGTGTCATTGGTGTTCCCGTATTTTTGCCAACCCCTGTAAGGAATGTAAGTTCACAGAACTCTTGCAGTAAAGCTTTTTGTGATACATTAGCCCTCCATGGTGGTGAACACCACTGACAGCAAAATGAATAATGCCACCCAGAGATACGTAAGAAAGCCTTTTTTTTTTTACTCTGCTTGATCAACAGCATCATTAACCATGGTTTAGAACAAAATTAAACTGCCGCTAAATTCACGCTAGATGCAGACCAGAAGACAAGAACTGCATTGCTTTGCCTTGTTATTGTGTAACATCAGATAGGAAAGTCCGTAATTTTAGTAAAATTCACTTGCATATCTTGCTCCCCACGGAGAACAAAACAAAGAAAAGAGTCAGGCTCATCACCCAGTGAACAAAATACAGTCAGAAATTTCTATAGTCAAATGTGGTGAATGTGAAAATTTCTGTGTGAGGCACACTTGGTACATGTTTGTACAGAAGATTCAGTGTTAGTGAATATCGTAAATCCTGATTTTGAGCATATATTTGAAGTCGAGATTTGTAGAGCTTTCAGAGTATAACCAAAATACGTACTTAATGGAAAAACTCTCTTCAAAAGAAAAATTTTCCGAATTTCTTAGGCATTTACTCTAATGTACCATAAGAACACAGTTTTAAATATGAAAACCCCGCCATTATGTATGTCGTCCAAACAATATTGGACCATATAACCTGGAGATTCTTGACCGATTTAATGTACTCGTTACCTTAGGGCCACGTCAACTTGCATACCACTAACAAATTTACTAATTTTATCATTTACAATCAGTGACTATTACCATCATAAGTAGCACAGAGAATAAAAGAGTTACGTAAAAATAGCAACGGTGAAATCTGTATATTTGGAGAAGCTGTGGGCCTATATTACAAGGAGCCAGTAACTTATTGGTTATCAGCCGCAGATTAAAACTGGAAAAATTGCCAAAAGACAGGAAATTAAGTAGATGGGAAATGGATGTATGGAAAGCAGCGAAGGATGTAGAGAGCTAAACAGGTATGTTAAGAACCGGTTCACTCAGGGAGGGGAGGGAATACGGTAGAACGGGTAGTTTTGAAAAACGAAATAGTGAAGGCTATAAACGATTAAATAGGCAAAAAGGAAAAATACAGCAGATAGATGGGATAACACGCGAGACGCTTAATGTAACTGGCGAAAGGAGAAAACAGAAATGTAGCAGATGCAGGAGATGAAAGTGAATACAGACCTGTAAAGATAACTTTGAGAGAAACTGCAAATCGTCTAAGCAGGTACGGCTAGAGGACAAATAAATGCCTGTAGAATGGTGGGTGATTATGGGAAAGATAGATGTCACCTGATGGAAAACTAAAGAGACATTGGGTGAGACGAGATGCAGCTGTATGAATATCAGACACTCAGATGGCAATTCAATACCACACAAAGCAGGGAAATTAGGAATGTGGCAGTGATATATTCAAAGACTATACAAGGAATATCAAATTGAAGACAGTACTATAGAATCTGCATTTGAGGCAAACGAATATGAGATATGACACAGCGAGAAGGATTTGACAGAGTGCTGAAAGGCTTGAAACACTGCACCCTGGAGTAGACGAAATTCCCTCATGATTATTGTCATAATTTGGAGAGTCAGTCACAACAAAACAATTCCAACTAGTTTGCAACGTTTATGAGTCAAGAACGGCGCAGTAATTCTAGTTGAAAGGAAGACATTCGCTGAAAATCCGTTGAATAATTCGTGAGTTATTTACAAAAGAATAGAAAAATTTGTAGAAGCGGGCCCGGAGAAGATCCCGCTGGGTTCCGAAGAAACGTAGCATGCGAGGCAATGCTGATCCTACGACGTATCTTACAAGATAAGGTAAAGAAGGACAAAGCTACATCTAATAGCGTATGTAGAATTAGCGAAAGGTTTTCACAGTATTGATTGGAATACTCTCTTGGAAACTCTGAAGTTAGTAGGATTAAATTACAGGGAGCGTACTGTTATTTACAGTATGTACAGAAACCAGACTAAGTGGTAGAAGTTCAGTCACCACCAACAGACAAAAGCAAATATTTTTTTTAGTAACAAGAACTGTTAGTATTCTTTGATAACAAATGTAGATGTACAAAATGGAGTATTTCATTTTATTAGTGTTGCAACTTGTAACGCTCTGTAGTTTCAGAGTTATGGGAATGCAGCCGGGTAACAACGTCGACAGCTGTCAGTTTATCGACAGCTGACCACCCTATCATTTTCGAGGCAGAACTGCAACAAGTAAGCCCTGCGCAAGTGAATTTGAAACCTCGGATTGCAGAGCAATTCCGGAAACATCACCCACACATATACTGTAAACACCATCGCCACCACACAAAGATGACCGATGCCAGACGTATCTCTAGTGAAAATTGCTAAACAACGTGTGATGTAGCACTAACTCTGTGTGTTGTTTTTTGACAAGGGAGGGACAACGTTTACACACACAATTTAAACGAAAGTTCCATCTCTATTTATATAATTTCTTGCTAATTTAATCTCAACCGCTTCCTTAATAACGCTATCCCAGTAGCTAGAAGTGCAGGCCAGAATCTCCTTGTTGTTATATACCATAGAGTGATCGATTGCACGACAGTGTTCTGTTACAGCCGATGTATTCGGTTGCGTGTGGCGCTTATGCTGAGTACACCTGTTCTCCACAGTCCTCATAATCTGATGAGCTACAACACCTGCAAGGAATACAGCAGTTACGGGCATTGCGCCAATCAAGGTCATTTTTAACGGAACGTAAAAGGATTGTAATCTCAGATGGAGGTTGGAGAAAGTATTTCACATCATGTTTTCGCAAAATACGATCAATCTTGTTGGAGACCCTCCCTTCGCAAAGCAGAAAATCCGTAGACTTCGATGCCAACCCCGTGTTATCATCACTCACCCGGTGTACAGTTGGTCAACAGCGTAAAGCACATCTGATCTGTCTTTCACTATATTCTTTCAGATGGATGATTACCTCAAGATGGCTTAACTCAGGTGACATACTCTGTGTCCGAGTTGCCATGGGTTCTATGAACCAAGGTGCAATGCACACCTACACGCTGAGCTGAATTGTGGCCAACTATCAGCGTTTAGATACAAGTTACTGTGAGCAGGTTAAGTATGAACGTCATTTCACAACGTACGATCAGCCTTCCTGCTGACCAAAGTATCAAGGAAAGGAAGGCGTCCGACGTTTCCACCTCCGTTATGAAACGAACATTCCGGTGTATTAAATTCAGGTGTTGTGAAAAGTATCGCCTGTGTATCTGAAAAAGCCCGCAGTTTCAAAGCTACAGATTCTAGGAATCTTCTTCGAAGTCTTTGTCCGCAGTTCGTGGTGAAGTGGCTAGCGTTGCTATGTCAGGCTCACGGCGTCCCGGGTTCGATTCTTGGTTGGATCGGAGATTTTTTCTCCCGGGGATTGGGAGTTTGTGTTGTCCTCATCATCATTGGAACTGTAAAGATTGGGAACTTGTACGGACGCTGATGACATATATGTTGAGAGACCCACAAACCAACACCATCGTCATCATCGATATCTTCCATAAACAAATTTGTAGTAATAGGTGACAACGCGCTTCCCATCACAACTCCATCTGTCTGCTCGTAGTACTGGTCACTGAATAAAAAGGAAGCGGAAGTCAGCGCATGCCGAAATTCCCTATCGATAAGTTCTGGCGTCGGTCATTTTTGATTGAGTGATGACGGTAGAGTACACAGTGTGTGTGTGTGTGTGTGTGTGAGAGAGAGAGAGAGAGAGAGAGAGAGAGAGAGAGAGAGAGAGCGAGAGAGAGAGAGAGAGAGAGAGAGTGTGTGTGTGTGTGTGTGTGTGTGTCTGCGTGCGTGTGTGTGTTATCTTTACGGAAAAGTTCTGCAAACTGAGATTTTAAAATTATTCGAACAGCGTTTACTTGCTACCGTTTTGCCTTGAATATAATAAGTTGTGCATCTGTCGAAACTTCACCAGTTATCGACGACGTAATGCGGCTGCATTCCCATACGTTATTTTAACACTGTATGTGGCAGGAGAAATTCAAGTCTTACCAGTTTTCATTTAATTATACATTTCTTTTCATTAACTGTCCGCATACACTTGTAAAAATCCAGTAGTGACACGTTGCATGTTACATCAGATACATGTTTCTCGTATCCCAGCTGCATCACAGTTCGATGCGAACATCTAAGGCGTTCACTGTGGTTTGGCCTGTATTGTCTTCTTCCTCTTCTTCTTCTTCTTCTTTACATTCGTCCTGTTTCTCTAAAGGGTACATGTTACTATAGGGGGACTGCCAGTGGTAGTGACGGTTGGCATATGACTTTTCTGACGCTGACGTAATGACTCCTCCACCGCTCACGCCCCCGCCTGCCCCCTACGCGGGACAACATCTGTACGCCTCCCCTGTCTACATCTAGAGTAAATCCACGTTCACGTGTGAGAAAGCTTCCTAAATTTTTGCGCAACGTGTATCTGAAGTGAGACGTGGGTGCCAGCCCGGTAGTTACCTAGCTGGGTGTAGGAAACCGCCTAAAAACTACATCAAGGTTGGCCGCTTAACCAGCACTCGTAGTTAACCGGCGAGGCGGATTCGCTACGCTGTAGGCTAGCCTCCGTCGGAAGCACCGTGTTAACGTGCGTATCCTGGCGGATTTCTGGCCTACACCGTAATACGAGTATTACACTTGAACCTTCTTTATGTCTGAAACTGCTGAATGCTGAATTCTAAATGCAACCGAATGTTCTTAAACTGCTGAGTGAAATAGAACCTACAGAATGTTAACTTGTTTTTATCATTTCGACACTGACTCACATAATATTCCCTGACAAATAAAACTCAACGTATCCTATTCATTTATTACCCATAATATACAAACGAAACGCAGTCTGACGGCAAATAATCAACACAAAATATTGGCCCTGAATTAGAAGAAATCCTAACAATAAACCATACATTTCATAAGTCAGTTACATCACAGAAAATCTTCATGACAAGTACTACAGCTAAGACAACAAGAAGGGCTATGATGTGGAGTCTGAATGGGGCACGGTCAAATGGGACCACTCCTATTCCTTATTTATGTAATTACATGCCTTCGAATGTTACAGGTAATTCTAAAATATTTCTAATTGCTGATGACAGTACCTTGGTAGTAAGGGATGTTGTGTGTAGCGCACTACTTGACATAAGATCATTGATTGTAGAAAATAAACTAACACTAAATCACAGTAAGACTCAGTTTTTATATTTTCTAACACACAATTAAAAAAAACTTGACGTTTTAATTTCACAGAGTGGAAGTATGTTTAATGAAACTGAACAGTTCAGATTTCTTGGTGTTGAGATAGATAGTAAACTGTTGGGGAAAGCCCACGGTCAGGATCTTGTTCAAAGACATAATGCTGCCATTTTACTATTCGAATGGTGTCTGAAGTAAGCGACAGTTTGACACGAAAAGTAGTCTACTTCGCCTGTTTCAATTCTCTTATGACGTATGGTATTATAATTTTGGGGTTACTCTTCCCATTCTGAAAGAATAGTTTTGGCTCAGAAATGTGCGGTTCGGGCAATAAGTGGAGCACGTTCGCAAACTTCTTGTCGACCCCTGTTCATAAGTCTGGGTATTCTGATATTGGTCTCTGAATATATATAGCCTTTACTGTCGTTTCTTGTTAACAATATCAGCGTATTCCCAAGAATTAACAGCTTTCATTCAGTTAATACTAGACAGAGATCTTATCTGCATTCGGGTCGGACTTCCTTGACTCTTGTGCAGGAGGGTATGCAGTATACTGCTGCATCCATTTTCAATAAGCTACCACAAGAAATAAAAAATCTTAGCAGTAATGCACGCGATTTCAAACGGAAACTCCTTCTGTTCTGTCGAGGAGTTCCTTGAAAACTTAACACGATTCCTGTGTTGTGTCGATTACGTTTGCAG
Source organism: Schistocerca gregaria (assembly GCF_023897955.1). NCBI lineage: Eukaryota > Metazoa > Arthropoda > Insecta > Orthoptera > Acrididae > Schistocerca > Schistocerca gregaria. The sequence goes on along the minus strand of NC_064927.1, from coordinate 240,742,004 downwards.
AAACTTAAGGCTTGTCTTCTTTTGGGTTCATAGACGTATTATTTTATTCATTATTACATTTATGTTGTAATTTCATGTACTGACACATCCCATGATCATGGAGATTTGCTCCTCAATTTGGTCTCTCGGAACCAGAGGCGTGAAATAAAAAAAGAACAAAATACATCTGTTCGACTACGTGCAGCGATGCCACGTTGATTTGATCATAGTGAAATAATTTAAGGCTTCATCTGTTTTATCAGGGATGTCTCGACATATTTTTATGTTCATATTTGCTTTGTATATGAAATTAGTATAGTAGTTTATAGTTTATTGCAATTGAAGTATTCCGGTTGTAAAATTTTTTTTGTCTTACCCCATGTCCTTGTGTTACGCCATTGTCAAACGACTTCCCATCGAAAAACTGCGTTTGCTCTAGAAAGGGCTTCCGGATATCCGTATGTTACGGTGGTCTGTGAGTAGACCGATGCCTGTGAAGAGTCTGACACCGAGTGGAATAACAAGTAGCCCGAGGAACAATACAATTGTTACACCTCATCTATTGAAACTATCGCAAACTGACGTGTCACTGTAGGCGCACATTTATTCTGTAATGATGTGAAGTCCTTGTCTTATTAGCCCTCAGTTGTGTAATAGTTGTGTTAACCAAATTTTTCAGGTCAGCTTTAATCAGTTAATTAATTGTCTGGGAGTACGTTATCTTTGTAGTCCCTACTATCTGTTATCATTTAAGGTTTACGCGATAGATTCGAGCTGTAGGGCTCATCTAAGCTCTTATCTTTCTATCCTGCATTTTGTTTTTAGCTAAGTGGTCTTGTTCTTAATTAAATACTGAATTACTAGTATAGACCTACAGGGCTGCCCTGAAGGATTAAATTTATTGAGTTACATCTTGTATATCTGCTAGAGACTTTAGATCAGATATGTACACATGTGTAATTTACTATTTCTAAGGCCTTCTTTAACTAGCCCTGATACTGCATGCTAAATTTATTTGAGAGTCAAGGAACCTTGCCCATATTGGCATATTTCCTTTATCTTAATAGTGCTTGATCTGGATTGGTTGATTAATTTTGGATTTTCCTTAATTGGCTTTCATTATTTCTCTGGTATATGATGGTTTGGGATGTCATTTCTTTACATAGTAGGATCCCTTTGGTTGTTATCTGCGGCACTCATACAGCACAGTGCTACGTCGAAGATATTTTACCTTTCTTTTTTTGTTGCCTTTCTTACCAAGCCATCCCGGGCTCACATTTCAGCAAAATAATGTCTGTCCGCACACAGTGAGAATTTCTACAATTTGTTTTTGTCCTTGCCAAACCATACCATGTACAGCAAGGTCATCAGATCCCTCCCCAATTGAGGGCGTGTAAAACAGTATTGACAGGGGCCTGCAACCATCTCAGGATTTTGACTATCTAACGCACTAGGTGGATAGAATTTGGCACGATATTGCTCAGAAGGACATACAACAACACTCCCCATCAGTACGAAGGCGAATAATTTCTACCATAGGAGCCAGAGATCCACTGACACGTTATTGACTTGCTGAATTTCTGAAGCTCTTTCTGCTGAATAAATTTATCCAGATTTTCTGAAACTGTAATCATTTGCTTGGCTCAGTATCTTAAACATGGCTGCGCGTCAGCAACGGAACACAGTTGAAGAAGTTGAAAAAAATCAGCTGATAACTTTCGATATTCATGAAACTATGTTCTTCAGAAGAAGTGGGCTCTAAAAGTGTGTATAAACGGTTACATGTGTGACAGTGGTCCTTTGCAAATAGAACTACAGCTTCTGCACGCTGAATTTACGTACACTATTACTCTGTCAGTAAACGTATTGGAGAGTTTATACGTTATTGCATATCTGTAAATTAATTGCATAATTAGTAGACGTGTAGAAATTTTGAAAACACGTATGACCATTAATGTTAATAAGCAATGCCGAAATGTTTAACCTGATGACAGACTGTGTGAAAGTCTTCGTTGTTGTGTTAAGAAATGCCTTCAGTAAAGATGAAATTAGTGCAACAACTTTTAGCTGACAGAGCAGTAGGCTGAATGTAGAAGCTTACGATTTATATTTTAACTACAGCTTTTAAAGAAAATTATAATTTTCAAATTGATGTTATTTGGAACAATATCAGCGATTGTTTCTATAATCGTAAACGTGAAATTAGACACGAAAAGAAATTGTCCAGACTTAAGAATAGGATATCAATAAATAATTACAAAGTTACAGAAAAATGATAGAACACAGCAGTATTAAATTTAACTCAAATTAACTTTCCTGAGGAAGGAGGCCTAATTGCACAAAATGGTTTAAAGTACACTGTAGCCCCAGGCTTAGTGACTACAGTAACATACGACCTTGTGGTTGTCCTCAAAACTGGACTAGACAGTGCTAAAGTTGATGAGGCCCAAAAAGACTGGCTGGCTCATGACTGTGACAATATCATAGAAAAACAAATGGCAGCTACAAACAGGATTTGCACTAAGAGAAAGAAAGGGAATAATAATATTAATCGTAAATAGAAAAATAGTGATGCTTTAATAAATAAAGCCGATAAAATGAGTATATGGACAAAACGTTTGAATTTTTTTGAGGAACATGGCATCGCGGAAATTAGTGCAGATCCACCGCTAATCTGCAGAAAGGAATTCGGAACTGTGTAAATAATGCTGAAAACATTTTCGGAAAATTTAGAAAAATGGCAGTGAACGTGAATCCAAAGCCTCCCGTTTCAAGAATGCAGTTTAAGCTTCACAAGAAGCGTCACTCTGTCAGACCGATCGTAAATAGTGTAGGGAGTGCTCACTACAAGCTAACAAGGCAAAGACAAGATAAATTCAAGGAATCTTTTACTTCTGACTATCGTTTTTCCGTTACAAATAATCAAGATCGTGTTAGTGGAATGAAAACGCTTAAATGCACTCCTCATATTAAGTCGTTGTCCCATGATATTACACGCTTGTACACGAACGATCCTATTGACGTGACACTTGAAATCACTGAAAACACTCTTCTGTAAGAAGATCCTCATTTTGTTTTAATGTGAAATTGCGTTAATCAACAGCAGAAAGACTTAGTGTTTACGTGCATATATATGGCGCCCTCTGCATTCTAATTCTTTCTTGTCCCTTGAGCTTCCATAGTGTCAAGCGGAAATTTCTCGTTTAGCGACGTTGTTGTAGCTCATACATGATCTTCTTTTCCAATAAATTTGTAACAGTCATTTTCTGTGAATAGAACTCTAGCTTCTGCACGCTAAATTCACGTACAGCATTGCTGTGTCAACAAAAGCGTTAGAGAATTTATAATGCATGAATGTATGCATTTATAATGTATAATTTTAAATTTATTGCATTATTAGAAGCCATGTAGAAGAAATTATCATTCTTGCTTTAACGTAAATTGTTTTTTAACACAAGCAAAGCGTAGCTCTTACGCGCATGTATTAAGCGTCGCCGGCCGGAGTGACCGTGCGGTTCTAGGCGCTACTACCTGGAACCGAGCGACCGCTACGGTCGCAGGTTCGAATCCTGCCTCGGGCATGGATGTGTGTAATGTCCTTAGGTTAGTTAGGTTTAATTAGTTCTAAGTTCTAGGCGACTGATGACCTCAGAAGTTAAGTCGCATAGTGCTCAGAGCCATTTTTTTTATTAAGCGCCTTCTGCATCCCAGTTTTCCGTCATCGCTTGAGTCTGTACCTTTGAACAGTTGGCCTTTGTCTTTGACATGATGAATATTTATATTATGCAAATATGTTATTTTCTGGACTCCTTTTATAATTTATGTACACAGGAAGTTTTACCAGTGGCCGAATACATTTGCGCATTTGTTCCGACGTACGCTGGAAGTAATCTGGCTGCTGTCTTAAGCCATTGCCGTGATGTTTCTGTGCTTTATATCAAAATTTTATACATGCCAAGGGCCTCTCGGCTTCAGCTAATGTAATTTACCACCATGTGATGTAACAAGTGAGTAAGTTTAACTCACAAATGATAATATTTTAATATTATGTAAAAATAGTTTGTAACCGTGTCTATACATTTTTAGAGACCACTCCTTCTGAAGAAGACATATTTATAAATATCAAAATTACGTCAAGGGCTAAATAAACCTCTGGTTTGCCACTAGTTGGCTGATTTTTTTCAGTCTCTTCATTTGTTGGTCTGTGCATGTACGTCACGTCTAATGATTTCCGTCCCATCTGAAATACTCTTCTTTAGTGCGTACTTTCTTTGTCTTAGAGTGTAAATTGTTTAGTAGTTTCCTAACAGACCTGATGACAAATGTTACCGACCGGAATCGATAGTCTGATGATAATTTGTTTCCGATAATTTACCAGAAATAAAGAAAGAAGTTACTGGATGAATATAATTTTTGTTTCTGATATTTTTGGTTTACCGGTACTATACCCCAGCACCACTTTTCTTACAAAGTGGTAAAATACATTATAGATCAGCAGACGTAATGAGAACGTTGGGACCGTGGCGCGCGGAACACGTAAATCGCCAAGTGCCGGTCAGAGGAGTCCTTCCATATTAGGAAGCGGCTCCAGAACGGGAAATTCGTGATTGAAACGTGGGCGGGCAGCATTTCAAACTCGCCTTGCTTAATATTCCCCTGGGAGAATTTCCAGTGATGGTATGTGAGTCGTTTATCATTTCTAACCCGTTACTATTGAGTCACTATACATCTAAATACAAACAAGTCTACATTTATGAATAAGAGTGTTTCCCAATTTTTGTAACATAACATGTATGGGAAAGTATTATTAAGCAGTTGACACATCGGAATGAGCACTAAACCACGGAATGTCACTAAATAAGGTACAGACCAAATTACTTGAGTCATTGTTTTGCTGGCTGACTCCATTCTGCCTCAGTGTCTAGCTGTGCTCCAATGCTTTTTCTATCGAGAAAGATAACCGAGTAACTATCTCGTTTGCGAAGTTCTTTTACAATTCACTTAATACGCTATCTCGTGTTTATACCCTTATCGCAGTTATAAATAAAGAAAAAGAAAAAAGTATTGTCCATGAGGCAAATTTGGATCATTTATACAACCAAACTATTGTAATGGGGCTATTATAAAAGATACTTCACTGAATATATTTTCCGTCCATATCAACAGCTATGCAATCTGTAAGCTTCATAAGAAACCGGAACTATTGTCTTCTTGATCTTAGTTTAGGAAAAGTATCTCTACTCTAACTGAAGGTAATTAGTGACACAGCATCAGAAGAAGGTTTCTATCGACGGGCCACCAAAATAAAATGTATAATAAAACTCCAGAATGTGATTTTCACTCTGCCGCGGAGTGTGCGCTGATATGAAACTTCCTGGAAGATTAAAACTGTGTGCCCGACCGAGACTCGAACTCGGGACCTTTGCCTTTGGCGGGAAAGTGCTCTACCAACTTTTCAAAAAAAATTCTCATTTTGTTCGCTTTCGTTCGTTGCATCTGCTCGTGGCGGACGTCGAAATACACCCGTTTCAGTTCGTCGGTGAGCCATAAACCGTGTGTTTATATATATATATATATATATATATATATATATATATATATATATATATATATATATATATATATATATATATATATATATGGCAGCTAACCCTCTGACCGAACACGCTGAGTTACCGTCCCGGCGCCAACTGAGCTACCCAAGCACGACTCACGTCCCATCCCCACAGCTTTATTTTTGCCAGTACCTCGTCTCCTACCTTCCAGACAATACAAAAGCTCTCCTGCGAACCTGGCAGAACTAGCACTCCTGAAAGAAAGGATATTGCGAAGACATGGCTTAGCCACAGCCTAGTGGATGTTTCCAAAGGTCCCGAGTTCGAGTTTCGGTCCAGCACACAGTTTTAATCTGCCAGCAAGTTTTATAACAAAACAATCGGAGATTTTAACTAATATTTTATTTTCAGCTTAGGCTGACCACTATCTTTTGCATTTCATCTTAGTGGACGCAGAAATATTAAACATTTACTGTTAATGAACTAATTGAGGAATAAAAACATGTGTCATCGGCACAATCAAGGAACCTTCATTGAGCCAGACAGATTCCCCGAATGGCGTGTGCTACAACAACAATTAAACAGTAGTGACATCTAAATGAGGGTGAATTTATTTATTTATTTTTCTTTTCTTTAAATTTTGGGATTTTGTCGTTGGTATCTGAACCTAAAAAAAAAAAGCATGTAGTCTCAACCAAGAAAGCTGAAATTGAAATGTCGCCTCTGAAGGTAAAAAATGCGTTTGACTAATTATCAAAGTAATGGAAACCCTTACTTAAGTCTTGTTCACAGTGACCTGCTCAGACACAACTCGAAGTGACTCATTCAAGGTAACTCCAACAACATCGCTTAACAACACTTAATCTTCGTCCTAACACTTTACTTTGTACTGTGAATGTGTCAAAATAGTGCGAACTGCTTGTACTTTTCAGTGATGGCTGCAGATATTTAATCACTATAACTACAACGTTTCGATCATGAATACTAGCCACTTACAAGAACATATTGCTAATTTTATCTTCTTTCAGCGTTCCTTTTTGTGTCGACTCTTCGGCAACACTGGGTACACTAAATGACCACTAGAATTCTCCTACGGTCGATATATATAGATCAATCGAGATGGCACATCGACGGAGCCGCTCCATTGATAGCATCTTTACCCTATTTCAGATGGAAAGTGGCGGGAATGAGTTGTTCCTGGTCCGATCAAGGAAACATCCAGAAATCGTATGAAGTGGTTTAGGAAACCGACTAAAAGCAATTCATGATAGTTAACCAGATATTTTATCTCAGGCGCTCAGTAATTCTTATTTATGTGTATCATTCTAAGTAATGTATTATATGATTTTCACTTTATAGTTGAAGATTATTTGCGTTCTGCGAAGTTCAACTCTGAAGACCTTCTATCCAAAAATTTTGCAGCTAAAATTACCTGCTTTTCATGAAGTCGGATGAGAAACATTTAGTTGGAACTAAAGTATTTCTTCAGATACTTGTACAATGGCATACCGGCCAAGATCGTGATGCGTAATGGAATGTACTGTAAAATGTACTTAATCTCTGTACCATACGTGTTTAGTACGTGACGCAGCATTGCAAATAATTGGAGAGGCACATAATTCACATATTCAGGTGGACAACAAATAATGTAAAATATATATCCCAATTTGTTGTTTTCGCATGTGAGGAGCGATATGTGTATTAGATTAAAATTGTCAGCCATTAAACTTGATATTGTTTTTACTTAATGAGGTGAAACTATGACAATGCAAAAAAATCAAATGGCTCGGAGCACTATGGGACTTAACATCTGCGGTCATCAGTTCCCTAGAACTTAGAACTACTTAAACCTAACTAACCTAAGGACATCACATACGGCCATGCCCGAGGCAGGGTTCGAACCTGCGACAGTAGCAGTTGCGCGGTTTCGGACTGAAGTGCCTAGAACCGTTCGGCCACCGTGACCGGTTCATGACAAAGCATTGGAGTCGTGCTCCCATGTAATCATCAGCTATTTCCCCTAAGAATTTCCGGTGACTGTTGCCATCTGTTCTTGTACAATTGTATTTTTAAGCTGGATTTTTTCTCTGTCTCTAACGTCTCGATTGTAACATGATGTTAAAGCACCTGTTCTTTCCAATTATTGTAATAGTTACAATAAAGAATAAAATGTTGCCGGTGAGTACGAATAGATCTGACCACGTCTGCGAGAATATGGGAATATAGAATGTAAACAAATTACATGCTGAACGCAGTTAATTGGCTTTAGTTTCCGCCTGTGAGCAAGTATAGAAATCGTAAATATTAGCTGTTTTTAAAAAAAATTAAAAGCAAGGGTAAGACTCCTGATGAACTGCATTCTATTCTTGAGGGATACGATCTATGAAGGTGCAGTGAAATGAAACAGAGACAGTTGGGAAAAAATTCTCGAGTAAACTCTCTGTTGTCCGCCCGGCTAGCCGCGCAGTCTAACGTGCTGTTTCCCGAGCGAGAAGGAGTGCAGGCCCCGGCACGAATCCGCTCGGCGGATCAGTGTCGAGGTCCGGTGTGCCGGCCAGCCCGTGGATGGTTTTTAGGTGGTTTTCCATCTGCCCCAGTGAATGCAGGCTGGTTCCCCATATTCCACCTCAGTTACACTATGTCGGCGATTGCTGCCCAAACAATCTCCACGTACGTGTACACCATGATTACTTTACCGCGCAAACATTTGGGGATACACTAATCTGGTATGAGACTTTCTGGGGGGGGGGGGATCCACTGGCGTCCGAACCGCAGAGGTTTATTACATGGGATACAGTGTGGGGCGGCGATGAGGTGGGTTGACTTCTGTGGCTGTTGAGGGTTACGGCGGGACGAAGCCTCTCCGTCGTTTCTAGGTCCCCGTTTCGATACACAATACACAACACACAAACTCTTTGCTGTTTCATAAGTAATCTCCATAACGCTTAACACATTCAGTCCACTGAGAGACACGATGATCCTTGTCGTCATGAAGAAGTGCTTGTGATTGCGTGCAGTACTGTGACTGTACCCAGGCATGCATCACTTCGTCCGAAACAAATCGACGGCGATGAGTAACTTTCTCCTGGTCTCCAAAAATGTACGAATCGCATGGTGAGAGACCGGGACTGTGTGCAGGATGTGTGAGGAATTCCCAGCGAAACTTCTACAGCTGAGTCGAAACAAGCTTGGCAACACGTGTGCAGTCATTATCCTGCAGCAGAATCATGCCGTCCACCGACATTCCTGGGCATTTGGATTGGATGGCGCGCTTTAATTTTTGCAAAATGTAACAGTACCGCCGCCAGTCAATTTTGGCGACCACATCGAGAAACTGAATGAGGAGCTGGCCCTTGATGCGTTTTCTTTCAAGCACGATGCAGAAGATTATCTAGGAAGCCCTTATGCATCTTACATACAGTTCTGATGTCTCCCCATGAGATTTCACTATTTTTGGAGCGCTGAAGAAAGACACTCGTGGCCGTTGATCTCCTTCGGACAAAGAGGGACCCGTCTGGGTAGAATCATGGCTCCGTCGACAACCACAATGTTTTTGAATCTGTGCATTGACCGTCTTGTCTCACAGAAGGATGAATGTATTAACAGTTACGGCGATTACTTTTGAAGTCATGAAGTTTTTTTCTGTCAGGCTCGTTTTCATTTCACTGCCCTTTATATATAGGGTGTGGTAGATAAGTAATGAGACTGGCCGCCGCGCGGCGCCCCAGTCGCTCGCAGGGCGGTCTCCACCTGTAGGTCACATGGTGGGGGATCTGAGCTAACAATAGAACCGGTTCGCAGTCGCGTCGGAGCTCTGGTGCAATGAGGGTCGAGCTTCGTGTATTACGTTGTTTGTGTGTCCGTGACACTTGTGAAAACGCTGAAGATGAATCGCTCGATAGAACAGCGGTAAGCAATCAAATTTTGCTTTCGCTTGAGCAAAACTGCTTCGGAAACTTTTGCTATGATTACAGAGGCCTACAAAGAATACTCCCTATCAAGAGCTCAAGTGTTCCGGTGGTTTAATTAATTTAAAAACGGGAGGGAATCCGTTGAAGACATGGAACGATCTGGACGCCCTTCGAGTCATGTGGATGAAACGGTGGCCGAAGTGAAAGAACTCCTGGACTCCGACCGTTGTTTAAGTTTCAAAATGATCGCCGATGAGGTCTCCGTGAATAAATTTACGGTTCACCAAATTGTTACGCAAGATTTGATGATGAGGAAAGTTTGCACAAAATTGGTTCCCCGAGTGCTCACCGCCGAACAAAAGCAACAACGAGTGGACGTTTTCCGTGAGATGTTGAATGATTTGGAAAATAATCCAGACTTTTTAGACAACGTAGTAACAGGCGACGAATCGTGGACATTCCAGTACGACACGGAGACGAAAGCCCAGAGCTCAGAGTGGCACACACCGGCATCCCTGCGGCCGAAGAAAGCAAGAATGTCAAAGTCCCGCATCAAGACAATGCTGATTGTGTTTTTCGACAAGCGGGAGTTAATTCACAAAGAATTTGTCCCTCAGGGGAAGACTGTCAATGCCGAATTCTACAAAGAAGTCCTTCAGCAATTGCACAGAGCCGTCAAACGGAAGCGACAGGACCTTGCTCAACGCTGGCGTATCCACCACGACAACGCTCCGGCGCACACAGCGTCCCTCGTGACCTCCTACTTGACCCGAATTGCAGTTGAAGTTCTGCCACAGCCACCATACAGCCCTGACTTGAGTCCTCCTGATTTCTTCCTATTTCCGAAGGTCAAAAGATGCCTGAAGGGTCATCGTTTCGAGAATATTCCGATCATCCAATGTGCTGTCACGAAGGCACTAACTGGGATAACTCAAACGGACTACAGTGGGGCCTATGAAGCTTGGAAAACGCGCTGGCAACGTTGTGTCGACGCCCAAGGCGAGTACTTTGAAGAATATTAACGTTTTGTACAAATTGGATCAATAAATTTGTTTTTCTAGACTGAGTCTCATTACTTATCTACCACACCCTGTATTCTTACAGGACATGAATCTTTCCCACATATGCAAACAGAAAGGGACATCGACTCAATGGTAACTGTGACTGTCATGAAACTACACTCGTTCGTCACTATATTGGTTTCATAGACATAATCGAATAGAGCCTACGAAAGGGCTGAAATATGACACTGAAGATCACACAGCATCACACGGAGCGAATGAAAGTGGAATAAGTCAGTCAATGTAACCGAGAAGTGATCCTGGAGAGAACTGTAGATTTATGTTCAGAGACAAGAAAGGAGCAGTACTGATTCGACACGAAGAAATTTATGTGAGCAAAGATCGCAGAGTAGGTATGTGATGGGCTGCATATGACGAGGTGACAAGCGTTGGGGAATTCCAGGACTTACCGCTTGCATCTAGCCCGGGAGCGTCGTGCGCATGTTGCGGAGAAGGGGACTGGGTAATCACCGTTGTCACATTGTACCTGCTTACTGGGGTCGTGGAGGCAGCTTCAGAGCCGGGCGTACGGGGCTGATGGCGGCACCGAGTGTTGTAGATCACTGAAAACATTTAAGGAACTGCTGAAATTACAGGAAGTGAATTGTTTTAGTCAGAATCTTTCAGATTCCAGAAAAACTACGCCAGTGCGGTATGCAATAAACCTGGTGGAATCTGTTTTAAAGAAACAAACAGACAAGAAACAACAGAGATCATAGTAAGTTGTGTTATTTTAGTAAGCAATGAATAGCTGGGTACTGTTACTAATTAAGACTATTAGGTAATAATTATTGTATGGAATAAAAGGTTAGTCTGCTTTAGTTTCTAGATAACACACCAGTCAGTATGCTAGCTACAATGGATAAATAAATAAGTTCTGTCTTCCAACAAACGCCTCATGCACTCACATTTGACGGACAATAGTCGTACCGATTGAGAGACGCCGGCTTCGCCTACCTTTTAACGACAAGTCGGCCGTCACAAAGTACTGTCTGTGAGACACACATGTGAGGAGATACAGATCGGCTCTGTCTTCCTCTCCAGTTAGCAACTGCATCCTACATCTTTCTGAATCGGCTAGCTCTATTCAACTCTTGGTCTCTCACTAAGATTTTTACGTCCCACATTTCCCTACAGTATTAAACTGGTTCAAATGGCTCTGGGCACTATGGGACTTAACATCTGAGGTCATCAGTCCCCTGGGACTTAGAAATGCTGAAACCTAACTAACCGAAGGACATCACACACATCCATGCCTGAGGCAGGATTCGAACCTGCGACTGCAGCAGTCACGCGGTTCCGTACTGAAGCGCCTAGAAACGTTCGGTCACATGGGCAGGCCAACTGAACTGGTGATCCTTTGAGGCCTCAGGATGTGTCCTGTCAACCGATTCCTTCTTTTAGTCAAGTTGGCCACAAATTTCTTGACTCCCCAGTTCTATTCAGTAGTTCCTCATTAGTCACAAAGCTGTTACACATAAATCAAGTTAAGTATTTTAATAAACTACCGGGCCCCTAATACACTATTAAAATGATAATAACAATTAAACTCTCATTTTTTTAAAGGATCAAGACACTCAGTGCTCATTGTGCACAAAAGCTTTCGTCAAATGCCAGCAATGACCTTACAATAATAGGAACACTGAGTAAACTATTTCCCCAAAATCACTAAAGCCGAGTCCTAATCCGATGACGACCCCGCCTTGGCACGATACCAAAAGAATAATAATAAACTACTCAACTTGAGTCTGGAACGGGAGATACACAGAAGCACGTGTGATCTGCCAACATCTAGGCCTCGTGCGATGTCGGGAAAGCCGCCGAAGCAGAAGAAACTTGTCCCTGCCCGGCAGCAGCAGAACAGCAACGCATTAATCACTAGCAATACAAGACTTTCAACATATATACCAAACAACAAACAGCAAACAAGTTTGATAAAAATTGACATATACAGTAATAGTTAAACGGACAACTCAAGGCTATTTTCAAGGAAACCAGCTACTAAAACTTCAGTATAAGGGTGGCCCCTTCATAAACATTTCAAGTTAACCTTCCCAGCAATAACTAGAAACAATGTACAAAGTCATTTAAAAAATAATAACACAATAAACAAGATTTAATAAGTCATGGTGTGCTTTTACTGGGTCCTGTTGGGGCTGATAGACTCTTTATTTTGGATAGCACCATATAGTAGATGACCATGTACACCTATAACCCGAAGGGCTCCTCGTCACCGAATAAGAGAATGTGCAAATACATAATACAGGGCGAGTCAAAAGTCCTAGGACACCTTTGTAGGTTGGAAGATTAAAGGGAAAATTGAAATGTGATGATGGGAACATAGATTTGATGTGGGGCAGCAACTTTTGGACTAAATGTCATTCATGGCCGCCATCTTTAAATCCGCCATTTTGGATTCAGGTCACTTTTTTTAATGGGAAGGGGGGTGTATGACACATCAAATAATTTGTTTTTGTCTATCTTGGACAGTTTAAAGGTTATTAATGTTCAAAGTATCAAAGTTAGGAAATTAGCTTCATATCGACTGCTGCAACACATGTTCTACGTGTTGCCCATCCCGTGCAATGCACAACTGTAGCCGTCGCAACCACATTAATAACTTCTAAACTGTACAAGATAGATAAAAACAAATTACAAGACAGTGTTATTTGATGTGTCATACACCCCCTGCCAATTAAAAAAAAAAGACTTGAATCCAAAATGGCGGATTTCAAGATGGCGGCCATGAATGACATTCAATACCCCAAAAGTTGCAGCCCCACGTCAAGCCTATGTTCCCAGCATCACATTTCAATTTTCCCTTTAGCCTTCCAACTTATGAAGGTGTCCAAGGACTTTTGACTCGCCTTGCACATGCACGCACATACACATGACCTACACGTATGTACATTTAGGCGGAGTACATACAACTTTAGATACAGGCCAAACGCAATAAGTCTCCGCAGAAAGGGACATACGATCTACAGGAAAAACATAAATTAAAATCAGCAGAACGGGACATACGATCTACAGGAAAAACATAAATTAAAATCAGCAGAACCAAATATTCACTGATAACAAACAACAATTTCAAGTGCCAGATTAACGTTGCAAAGTAATACTGTAGCTTGACGCATACAGAAACATCCAGATTGACACACACAGCCCAAAAGGGGTCTCGGAAAGGCCTAAAGGAACCCGATTCCCTGCCAGCTCACATCGGGCAGAATCAACAATCCTTAAGCATAGTACTTCATGAATATTCATAAGTAATTTCAAACAAATCCCAAGGAGGCCAATGGTTTGGACTCCAGGCGGGCACGGGATAATACTGCCCTCCTACTCGTGGCTGCTAACAAGTTGTTCAGTTCATCTCGGCTTACTTAGCACATACTAATTAACTGGTGCACTTCGCAGGACGCCGAGTACTCAGGCACACCCATCCAGCTCCATGTCGCACACACCACTCACAACCACACCACCTCTGACGGTACACCTAACCGAGCAAAGATGGTACGACGAGGCCCAGAATCGACGGAACGTAAGCCCTTGTGGCGCCAGTAAAATCACTTGCGTGCGCTCTCAGAGACTGCCACGGCTCACACACTTATTTTTTTCCTTTTGCTGCGACTATAGCTAGATATTGATTCCTGTCAGTCCTCTCCACACTCTTAATCCTCAATTTGAAGCGACAAATTTATTTCTCAGTTACAGTCCTTTCCAATAATAATAAAAAATTTCTGATGTTCCACCAAACACATTTATGGCTACTGGGAATCAAGTGCTTTTTTAATCATCGGAATGAGTGGTTTAACAATTGTTGCAGCTGATTACACTACTCCCTAGTCATATCTCTGTCGATCCTTATACGACACAGTGGTTTGAAGTGCGGGAGAAAGGCTTGACCACTGCGAATTTGCTTTGCTGTTTCACTCAAGTCTCTGATTCGTATTTCCGACAGTATTCACTTTCTCTTTTAAGCATGTCGTACCACATTAGCATGGAACGTATCGGGCTTACCGCCTTACCGAGCAAAAATTTTCGCATTACTGGAGGAAGTTTCCTACAGTCGGTTCTGTTCTTATCTAGATTATACTTTCATTAATTTCTTTTGCTTTTCAAATGTAAACCATCCCTCTTCGAAATTTCACTGATACTTTTTTGGTATCTTGTGAACATACAAAAGTAAAAACTATACTATAGCATACAAATAATGTTGATATAAGAATTAGTATAAAAGGAGGGAAGGAAAATAAAATTTTTGTATCATAGTGCTTTAAAAGAACAAATATTTCACATAAAAGTAAAGATGAAAAAAAGAGTCCTAGAGAACTCCACCGCTGACACATAAGTGAGAGTGGCTGGTCTACCGATGTTCGTCACCGCAGAGTCCACTAACCTGGCCGCCCGTTTTTTTTGTGGCCCGAGGTTATAGCGAGACTTAGCCTGCGCGGCGCCTTAAAAGCCTCTCATTAGACCGTTTTGCGAGATAAATAAGGCAAACTCAATTAGGTGGGCCTTTCTGGCTGCCCGGAACCAAACTGGCGCCCGCGGTCGTCTGGCATCAGGCCAGCGCCAGAGGGGTTGGCCGCCATGGACGCGGAACTTGTTCCGCGCGCTTTCTTTACGGCTCCAGTTTCTGCGAGTACATTTTAGTCAGTAATTTTCATGGGTCCAGCAGATAATTTCGTTATGATTTTCTCAGCGCGTAATCTCTGGCGATATTTCTTGAACATTCAACGAAAAGGGAGTTCCTTCCAGTCACTGAGACTTTTGACAGCTATCAAGATACTGCAAAAAACAAAAGGGTGAGGCTCTTTTCCTCTTACCGTGGTTGCTGATGAGGCTTGTCTATTTAGTTGGGAAACGACGGCTGTTATGTGCCATTAAAGCGAAAATTGGAGTAAGAGTTTTTCTGTGTTATAAAGTCGTTGCTAAATTGTGGGCGTTAGTGAGTTAAAGCAACTCCATTGCAGCCATGTGTGAAGCAAACAGGCAGGTACAGCGGCCCTGACATGTAATTTCACAAGTGATTCTGGTTTTACAACGTAAGGCGCCGGCTTAAGCTGCGCGATCTTGGTGAAATCACGGAAACGCCATGCAATAACTAAACGGCCTGTGGTATGTATTTCGACACCATCGGGACACAGAAGTGGTACCTCAGTGTCGGTGCGGCACCCGGCTAACGCCCGTATCTTGGTGAGTTGTCCTTCTTTGGCTACCCCGCGACGGGCTCTTCAGTTACCGGACTCGTCGCCGTAAATTTTAGCTGACAACGCCTCATCGGCTAATTTAGTCTTACGTTTTATACGTGACGGTGGGTTTTATCATTCTGTATGAGTTTTCGCGCATGTCCTTCGTCCCTTTGTGTTCTCCACTCTAATGTTTTCAAGCTGGATGTTTTAATGTGTTGCACAATGGTTGGGTTATACTTTTTATTCACGTGGCCGGCCAGCCACGGTCATCTGCTCTCTTGTTTTTATCCATTCTACCAGTTTCTTACTTCTCTCTGTGGTTTTCATTTCCTGTTTTGCCCATAGTAGTATTGCTTCCAGAATGAGATTTTCACTCTGCAGCGAGTTGTGCGCTGATATGAAACTTCCTGGCAGATTAAAACTGTTTGCCGAACTCGGGACCTTTGCCTTTCGCGGACAAATGCTCTACCAACTGAGCTACCCAAGCACGACTCACGCCCCGTCCTCACAGCTTTACTTCTGCCAGTACCTCGTCAGCTACCTTCCAAACTTTACAGAAGCTCTCCTGCGAACCTTGCCTAACTAGCACTCCTGAAAGAAATGATATTGCGGAGACATGGCTTAGCCACAGCCTGGGGGATGTTTCCAGAATGAGATTTTCACTCTGCGGAGTGTGCGCTGATATGAAACATCTTGGCAGATTAAAACTGTCCAAAACAGGAAAAGATTTTACAAGACTTAAAATTCGAGATGTTCAGCGTGGGCCATGCAACAAAATTCAGGTTTTTAAATTAAAATAAATGTGTTTTAGTGGCTCACCAACAAATTAATCTGTTAATGTATCAAAAGCATAAGATAAAAAAATGCGGATGATTAAAACATGTTTCAAAGTGTGGTCGGCTGAACCTGATACAATACATTAATCTTGGCAGACAGAGGTTTTCCATAAGGCAGTTCTTTGTGCTCCTTCACATAGTTTATATACAGAACTTTATCTGCCAGTTTAATTTCTATTAAATCGTGAGGCAGTTTTAAATCTTCTGGAGAAAACTGAAAGCCAACTTTTTAATCTCCAACAAAGTGAGCGGCATTAACGTGGAATCTAGTAAATCTCTTACGTCGGTTACAAGCATTTCTTCGCAAGTTTCTTCAAGTGTCATAGATATGTTCTGATCCCCTGCAGTTGCTTGTAATCTCATTCAGAGTGTAGTCGTAGTAATATTAAAGATTCTGACAGACGCCCTCTAGGTCATTTCGCCTTCCAAAACATTTGAAAGAGCTTGATTCACTGCAGCCTTGAACCACTCTCCTCGACCGACAGTGGCAGACATCTTCTTGAACCTCGACATCTCACCACAAAACAAAAATTACTTACATGGTCAGACATTGATATGACCCCTACTACCCGACTGACATTACACTTTAAAACCTGATGGAAACTGACATCGGCTAGAGTTGGTAGAATTTCATTATTAACATACAATCAGTCGGCCGCTGTGACAGAGCTGTTCCAGGCGCTTCGGTCCTGAACCTCGCTGTTGCTGTCATTGCAGGTTCGAATCCTGCCTCGGGCATAGATGTGTGTGATGTCCTTAAGTTAGTTCGGTATAAGTAGTTCTAAGTCTAGGGGACAGATGACCTCAGATGTTAAGTCTTACAGTGCTTAGACGCATTAGAACCATTTTTTGAACCATATAATCTGCATTTGAATATTAAATATTAACATTTGTACGATAACGTCACTTTTTACTTTTAAATGCTAAACCGATTATGAAAATCGTACCGTTCACCAGCTTCGACACACAGTCTAACAAAATTTGCTTGTCACACAAATTCAACAGGTATGTAACTCAAGTTGCAGTAACTGGCGGAATGTAGTTTGAGCTTTATTACAAGCCCTGAATAAGTCAGTTACCTAGCGGCAAGCATTAGAAACATCAAGTGGTCTATTCTACCTGCCGAGCCATACTAATCACCGTTCCCGTAAGCGTTCTGGTAATTGGTACAACCATGAGAGTATCTGGCTCTACTGGAATGTAAGCTCATAATATAAGGGGCATTTATTAAGTAAACACATTTTTTCTCTGAAGGCTGGTTGGTTTTATTCAACATTTGAATCCACCATAAAATTCTCCACTCTTTTGGCTACAAAATCCTATTTTGTAGCACATCTACGTTCAATGGGACGGCCTTATGCCACCCCACTGGGAGGGTCTCCGTGTCTGCATGGTACCATTCTACGTGTCTATGTTGGTACCAGCATCTTGTTGCCTCAGTAACCTCCCCATCAGCCACGTATTCCTTACCGCAGAGTGCATCCTTCGTTGGACCACACAGATGGAAGTTGATCCGGGCTGTAGGGTGGATGAGGAAAATCAGTCCATTTAAGTTTTGTGAGCTCCTCCTTGGCCCGCAGACTTGTGAGGGTCTATACGTTATCACTGAGAAGAATAAGTTTGTTCGCAGTTTTGTGGCAACGAGCACGCTGTAGTTCAAACATTTCAGGGGCCACAGCTGTGTGCGGCTGGCCGCACGCGGAAGATCCGACACGTTAGCGTGGCCTTGTTGAGAAGATGACAGACGCCTCGCCCAACGTCTTACTTCGTCCACCAGGTCTCTGCAGACACTTCTTAAGAGGCTATGTATGCGCGTATCTGCGGTGCTCCGGTTTTCCGCCAAAAGCAATTCAGCTCTCTGCTTGGAACGCACCTCCGTTACAGATGCCATTCTGAAGGCTACGTATGGCACCACCACCTATGGCAACTTCATGAAATTAGGATGAAGTAGTGATATTCCACAATGTTCCACAGCAAATTACGCTTTTTTCCAACCGAAATTGTCCTAGAAAAAAAAGTGCTGCAACATTTATTGAATGCCACATGTAATAGTGATTGCTTTAAAGAGCACAAAGTGATGTGCATATGGCAGTGAGCTGTATGGACTCATGATGGTTCGAAGTGGAGACATGACACGTGACAGAGATTGTAAACATACTTTCCATTCACGCCACACACTTTCAAAAGTAAACAAAAGACGTCAGCAAGTGCCATGTTGTTGATAGCTTATTCTAATGCAGGTAGACAGAATTCGTACAAATATTACATCTGCAGGTATGTTCCACAAGCCAAATTATAGTTCGTAGTGGAGGATACACTTGGTGCCACTATCATTATCGGTCTTCTCTGTTCCATTCGCAAATAGTGTGTGTAAGAAGCGACTGTCTGTAAACTTTGCAGCAGATGAAGTGGTCTGGGCTGAAGAGCCACTTCTGCACAGGACTGGGATGCGGTGGGGGCTCGTGGGGAGGGTGCAGCTGACAGAAACATCATAAAGTTAAGCGTTGTATTCAGAATTCGTACTACCTCACTTCTAGCGCTGCGGCGCGGCCGTCTCATCCTGTTGGCGTGGCGTTGTCGGCTCATGGTGGCCACATGGACGCCCAATAGCCGGCTTCGGCGTCTGCGCACAGGAATACTGACAGCCAACGAGCCGGCTCACTAGCGCGTGGCCCAGTTGGATGCGGTGCAGGTACTCGCTGGAGGCACCAGCGACGCCGAGGATTGCCGCAACACTTCCAGGGGCAGACAGCCTCCGGGCCGGCCGCGGTGGTCTCGCGGTTCTAGGCACTCATTCCGGAACCGCGCGACTGATACGGTCGCAGGTTCGAATCCTGCCCCGGGCAGGGATGTGTGTGATGTCCTTAAGTTAGTTAGGTTTAAGTGGTTCTAAGTTCTAGGGGACTGATGACCAAAGATGTTAAGTCCCATAGTGCTCAGAGCCATTTGAACAGCCTCCGGAAGAAGAACTCGCCCCTGTGAGTGAAGACACCTGGCTCCAGGAGGCCCGTACCGGCTTATGAAGAGGGCGAAAAGATTTATTGTCCCGGTCACGATCTGCTACACTCCAGAGCAGGAAACGGGTTGCCGCCGGAGTGAGCCTGGAGGCAGCCCACCAGGAGGAAGGTGTCAAGTCCTGGGAAAGGGACATGGTGCTGGAAGAAGGTTTGGCAGTGACGGAGGCCCGCCCTTATGTTTGCTGACTCTTTATCGTTCTGGCACTTGGCGAGTCCTCTTATCGTAGTGGTCACTGAAGGACTGCAAGTACCTACGCTACAATTGATGATTAATTAAACGATTTAGAAGCGCTTCTATTGTGCCAATGCACTGCTTCTATTCATGCTTGCCATAGCACATCTGTGACCCAACGGACATAAACCGCTTTGGCTTGTCCTGGAAGAGCCCCATCAGTTCACTGACCGCGATCTGTCCCGCCCCGCAGTGCATAAGCAGCCATGCAGCTGCAACTGAAATGCCGACGCAGTGGTCCCGCTTGGTGCTTATAACTTCGTTTATTACTGTGATTAGTATTTACCATGGCAGCGATCAAAATATAACGACCACCCTACCGAGATATTTCATTTATCTTACATCGTAATCGTTTCATTGGTGAACCATAAGCTACACTACGAAACTCAATTCATAATACACAGTAACATTCTCCTTCATCTACAATGCCTATATGCGAGTGGTATGTATTGAGCATATCCCTAACGCTTACACACTCATTAAACGATAACGTGACATAACGTGCTATTCTTCTTCGTATATTCGCTACTTCTTCCGTTAACCTTACTTGGTGAGAGTCCCAGACCGATGAACAGTACTTCAGAATCAGTCGAAAATACGTTTCGTATGCCACTTAGTTCGTGGATAAATACACTTCCTTAACATCCTTCCACTCAATCTCAGCCTTGCAACTGGTTTCCCTACAACTGGTTCTTTGTAGTCATTCTTCTTTAGGCCGCTCCAGACGATTACTAACCAGGTGCTTCACAGTTGTTCCTATCATTTTTCACAAACAGTGTAATGGGAGAGTAATGGAACTCTTCACGTATACGTACAGAGATTGGACAAAAATATGGAAGCACCACTAGAAATGCCTGCTTGAACATAAATGCACGTGCTAGCCAAGCCTGCAGGTTGCACTGTCGGTTTTTATCACGAACGGCATCTGTGCAATATCCTCAATATGTTGAACCTGTCAGTCGTGGTCATCACGGCGTTCTGTGAGTGCATTGTAACATAGTTACGTGGATTCAAACGTGATCAAACTGTTGGTGCTCGTATGGTCCATGCTTTCATAACCAAGAGTGTCTGGTGTTTGGTGTTTCAAGACGCTCAGTGTTGACGCTTTACACCGTCTACAGAAAAAGCTAAAAATAATATCGTCCGCTAAGTCACAAGGTCGAAGAAATTGTGTGTGGATCGTGACGAAAAATAAGACGACGACGGCTGCAGAAGTCACTGCAGAACTGAATGTGTCACTCGCGGACCCTGTCAAGACCGAAACAACACGAAGGGAGCTCCATACGCAGGGACGGGCAGAGCGAGCTGAATACCAAAACCACTCATCAGTGATGCAAATGACGATAACAGGGATCCGTGGCCCTGTGGCGGTAAAACCAGTTCCAAGTGACCTATGGAAGAATGATATTTATCGGATGAATCTTGTTTCACGCTATTTCCAACTTCTGGGGGAGTCTGCATCCCAAGAGTGAAACATCACATGGTTCGATGACGATTTGGGCAGCCACATCGTGGTATTACTTGAGACCCCTAGTTAGTGTGAGAGGTCGCCTTAAGGTGAAGGATGTTGTGACCATTTTCGATGATCAGATTCATCCCATGGTACAACGTTGGTTCCTCAATGGCTATGCTGCTCCAAGACGACAGGGTTCTTGACACAGCTGGATTCGTTCATAACTGGTGTCGTGGACACGAGAGTGCGTTTTCGCATTTCCCCAGACCACGATAGTCAGCAGACCTCAATATTATTTTTTCTCTACTAAAGAGAGAAATTGCCACAGTTTTGCAGAACGAATGGATTCCTTTGAAAACCGTTGAATTCCTGTATTTGCTTATCCATTCCGAGACGAGTGGAGCTTTGCCAAAGGTTACATCGTATTAGGCTTGGTAAGGTTTTGTGTTTTTGGTGATTCCATGTTTTTGTTCAACCTCTGTATGTTACCTTGCTAAAAGCTATACGTTCCATTTCCTTACGTTCAAACTCGCAGCCTCTGCACCAAACATCCCTCTAGCTCAAGTAATCTGTATTTCGCCGCAGTTTTCTGGCATAGCAGCCTTGCTATTGGCAACAGCTTGGAAGTTAGCACAGTCGGTGGAGCAGTTTATTACCCTGAGATTTATTCCACCTGACTACCATTATGTCTAAAGCGAATGCTCTAAGGTGTTATAACAGTATAACATGACTGGTATACTATTAATAATGAATCGGTGCCAGTGGTTAGTCAATTGAGAGCCTTGGTGCCACTCAAAATCTATTAAATCGGGCGCGCAACGGACCAAAGTCCACTTAACATTTGTTATGTGTCGTAAGCATCACCTTTATAACTGTCGAAGATGTTTAGCTCTCAACGATAGTCCCGCTCTCGATCCTCCTCGCCGTAAGCAATCTTGGGCAGTAACAAATCAACAAAGTAATATTGTAAGGAGAAACGGTGTTGCCGCATATAAGAACACGCACCTATTGTGATAAATAAAATGTAATTCATAGGCGCAGTGTCCTCCAATAAAGCACACGCTACAACTGCAAGAAGTTGCTATTACAGTAATGATTGGCAGATGTAGTTAATCTGAGAACAAACAAATGACAGAGTCTCAGGCTAACTTTTACTGGCCTATTAAATTGAGGAATAACCTGTCGCTAATCAACGGCTGTTCCAGACACTCGGAATAGTGCCTGGAAAGCCATTCTTACTGCCAAAGTACTGACCGAATAAAGTTAGCATTTCATCGGAGCGGTCAGATGCGGGTGTGTCCATCATGAAGGAAGCTCAGCGACTCTCTAAAGAGAAAGCGCCGACACCAAAACTAGCGCTTCCCTCCACCTTATTCGTAACTCCGCGCAGATGAGTAATCGCGTCGATGCTCATTTTGTAAACTAGTGAAAGAAAGTAGTATGTAAGAGAGGAGATCATTTTCTTAAGCCATGTCCTCAATTACGTGCTTTAGATTACATTTAAAATATATTTTTCTTAACCAGAAGATTTAAGAACAAGTGGGACTGTTTCCTCTCGACGTCTATAGCTCGCAATATCGCCATCGAAGTTCAAAAGGGTGGGTGGGTGGGGGGGGGGGGGGTGGAGTTCCGGGGGGGGGGGGAGATTCCTGCCCGCATTCACAATCCCGCACGCTGTTTGACATCGAAACGGCATTACAGCAATGAAATTGTTCTATAACAGGGGTTCGCAACAAAATTTTCTCGAGGACCCCCTCATCTGTGAAAGTAATGGCAATAAATTAACAATGGCCGATTGTCGTCTGAAATGCGAGTTTTTGTGTAAAGTGACTAACAGTTGTCGCTGCAAGGAGGCAGCACGCGCAGTCTAACGGCGTACAGCAGAACTATTTGCCTCTATCTAATTCTAGTTTTGCGCCAGAGTGTGTTAGTGTCAGTTGGCTCTAGGAAGACGCTAGACGCAGAAGTTGGCTAAAGCTCTGCTCATGCAGGAAGCGGTGAAAACAAAAAATTTGCTATCATACGTAATATGTTTAATATATTTTTTATGCTAATAGCATCTTGCGGACTCCTCTGGCATAGCTCGCGGACCCCTGGGGGACCGCCGAACACCTGTTGGGAACGAGTGTTCCAGAAGGTGCTGGAAACCTATAATTTTCTCACGCAATTGGGGCTCCCATCTGCATCCGACCACGTCAACCAGTGTGCCTTCCGCTCTAGATGAGTCAGAGCCTTCTGGACAAATCGTCCGAAGTACGCCTCCCTACACTGCCTTCTGCATGCTCTCATTTACATTTAGTTTTATTAGTAACGAAAATATATTAGTTCATGTTACCTTACAGGTGGCATGAATTATTTTGGTTTTAATTTGTGTGAGACCCTTACGAAATTATTATTATTATTATTATTAAAATTATTATTGAAGCCTTTAAATAAAGCGGCAGAGTAGAGTGGATATATTTACACATTACAATATAACATACTTGCTATGTCACAAGCTCCGTCTGTGAAATGCCTCATATAACCTCGGGCATTATCCACGAGGTCGTTATACACAGTAATGAACTTAACAACACACTTTAGGGGTATTCCAGCAATTACCACTGTATCTACAGATTTCACCCGGTTGAGAGCAACATGTTGAGAAAATCCTAAAACCAGTCACAAATGTCTCCCGATGTTCAGCGAGGTCGTGTTTTGTTCATGAAACTGCAGTTTGGAACTGCATCGAGTGCCCTCTGGAAGAGTAGGAAGACGGTGTCAACCTGGGAGGCTTTGCCTATGGCGTTTTAGATTTCATAGACACACTGCCCGTGCACTGTCACGAAAGATCTCTGTGTACGGAATCCTTTTGGTTTTCATGCAGGAGAGCTGTCGTTCTGCAAGGACCTGTCTCTGTCGTTGCGCACATTCTTTCCGAGGAGATAAACGAATCCAAGGTTGTAGGTAAATTAATTATATATACACTTTTGACTCTTCATGTAGAGGAGCTACAAATCACAGCTGTCTACTGAAAGGCGTTGCAGCACGCCGTGGGAGCAGGAGTGCGTGCGACTGATTTGTGTTGGTTTTAATTGCCCTTCGCGGCGGGCAGGAGGCCATTTGTCGTGCATGCGATGACGCACGGGGAAGCCCCGGCCGGCTGGCTCTCGTCTGCGGCGCCATCTGTCTCTGCCTGCGAGCTCTCCCGCGCCGGGCGCTGCTTCCTGTTACGCGCCGCTAAATGAGGAGGAGGGCCGAGCTCCTTACGGCACTGACGCACGCCCGCCTCTCCGAGCCCGACACTTTTTACCTCCCGTGTCGACTTCATACACGGCGCGCCGTCTCAACTAAGATTACGTGGCCGAGAGGCCTCGCACAGCGGGTGCTATACCTTCCAAAGAAGACAACCGTGCACCTACGAATATGCAGGACTTCCTCTTTTTATTTATTTGTTTTATTTTAGTTATTTGGAACATCCTCCTCTAACATTTGTCGAATTTTGGACATGTCAATATTACACTACTGGCTATTAAACTTGCTACACCAAGAAGAAATACAGATGATAAACTGGTATTCATTGGATAAATATATTATACTAGAACTGATATGTGATTACATTTTCACGCAGTTTGAGTGCATAGATCATAATAAATCAGTATCCAGAACAACCACCTCTGGCCGTAATAGCGGCCTTGATTTGCTTGCGCATTGAGTCAAACAGAGCTTGGATGACGTGTACAGGTACAGCTGCCCATGCAGCTTCAACACTATAACACAGTGCATCAAGAGTAGTGCCTGGCGTATTGTGACGAGACAGTTGCTCGGCGACCATTGATCAGACGTTTTCAGTTGGTTAGAGATCTGGAGAATTTGTTGGCCAGGACAGCAGTCGAATATCTTCTGTATCCAGAAAGGCCCCTACAGGACTTGCAACATGCGGTCGTGCATTATCCTGCTGAAATGTAGGGTTTCGCAGGGATCGAATGATGGGTAGAGCCACGGATCGTAATACATCTGAAATCTAACGTCTACTGTTCAAAGTGCCGTCAGTGCGAACAAGAGGTGACCGAGACGTGTAACCAATGGCACCCCATGCTATCATGCCGGGTGATACGCCAGTATGGTGACGACGAATACACGCTCCCAATGTGCGTTCGCTGCGATGACGCCAAACACGGATGCGGCCATCATGATGCTGTAAACAGAACCTGGGTTCATCCGAAAAAATGACGTTTTGCCATTCGTGCACCCATGTTCGTCTTTGAGTACATCATCGCAGACGCTCCTGTCTGGATGCTGCATCAAAGGTAACCGCAGCCATGGTCTCCGAGCTGATACTCCATGCTGTAGCAAACGTCGTCGAACTGTTCGTGCAGATAGTTGTCCCCATCTGATGACTCAGGGATCGAGACGTAGCTGTACGATCCGTTACAGCTATTCGGATAAGATGCCTGTCATCTCGACTGCTTGTGATACGAGGCCGTTGGGATCCAACACGACGTTCAGTATTACCCTCCTGATCCCACCGATTCTATATTCTGCTAAGAGTCATTGGATCCTGACCAACGCGTTCGTCAATGTCGCGATACGATAAACGGTAATCGCTGAAGGCTACAATCCGACCTTCATCAAAGTCGTAAACGTGATGGTACGCATTTCTTCTCCTTACACGAGGCATCACGACGTTTCACCAGGCAACGCCGGTCAACTGAGGTTTGTGTATGAGAAATCGGTTGGAAACGTTCCTCATGTCAGCACGTTGTAGGTGTCGCCACAGGCGCCAACCTTGTGCGAATGGTCTGAACAGCTAATCATTTGCATATCACAGCATCTTTTTCCTGTCGGTTAAATTTCGCGTCTGTAGCACCTCATCTTCATGGTGCAGCATATTTAATGGCCAGTAGTGTATCTCAGTTGCTTTTCTGAAAACTTTCATATAAATTTTTTACACAATGTGTTATATGTTACAGTAATACATATTCTTTTATCTGAAGCATGATGAGGATTATTTATTTAGTGTGCCAGTGAGGTTACGTATCGACATTAAACCCTGTGCAGAAAGATGCATTTTCTTGAGTTTATTCCTTAAATGAGTTACATGTTTCAATCATTTAATTGATTTTTTAGTTACAGTTTTGCTGGAAATTTATTTGCCTGGCACACAGAGAACAGTAGTGAGCACACCATCAGTTAACACTTCCATATTCAGATGTTTACAGTCTATGGACTCTTAACTGCAGGAATAAAATTATTTCATTTTTAGTACACAGTTCATTGTTTGAACTATCTTAGCAGTTGATATAAATTTATCTTAGAAGGTAAGAGTACGATTACCATAGTGTTACGTGATGATGAGTCAGTTACTGTGATAGCATTGTATACAAATAAATTTCTAGCAGAAGTTTCGGGAAAGACAGTGTTCAAAATATTCAGACCTCCAACTCACTGAAGGGATAAACCGAACTAAACGAGTCCTTCTGTACAGGAATAAATTTCAGTACATAACCTCACCGACACATCCAGCAGATCTCACCTCAATTTAACTGCAATGCACCAGAAAATGGCAGCATGCCGAAATATGCCATGCTAATAAATATTAGTAAGAAGTTTAGCAAGTATGAATCTTGCAACATACCATCTGACTTTCGGAAAAAATGTCATTCATACAATTCCCAACACCGCAAGAGCTGACATGTGCGAGAACTATCGCACAATCAGTTTAAAAGCTGCAGCATCCAAGTTAGTGACAACAATAATATACATAGAAATGGAAAAGAAAATTAAGGACGATTTGATGACTGTTGGTTTCGCTTCAGGAAAGATAAAGGCCCAGAGAGGCAATTCTGATGTTGCAGTTCATAATGAAAACAAGGCTACAGAACAGTCAAGACACGTTCACAAGATTTGTCGACCTGGAAAAAGTATTCGACAACATAAAATGGTGCAAGATGTTCGAAATTCTAAGAAAAATATGTGTAAGCTATAGGGAGAGACGGGTAACATACAATATGTACAAGAGCCAAGAGAGAGTAATAAGAGTAGATAGCCAACAGCGAAGAGCGCAGATAGAAAAGGGTGGTAAGACAAGGATGTAGTATTTCGCCCCTATTGTTCAATCTGTGCATCGAAGAAGCAATGATGGAAATAACAGAGGTTCAGGAGTGGGATTAAAATTCAAGGTGAAATGATATCAATGATACTATTCGCTAATGACCTAACTACCTTGAGGTGAAGAAAAATTACAGGATCTGCTGAATGGAATGAACAATTAAGGAGTACACAATATGGACTGCCCGTTAATCGAAGAAAGGCGAAAGTAATGAGATATATCAGAAATGAGAACAGTGGGAAACTTAATATCAGGATTGATTTTTACGTAGTATACGAACTTAAGGAATTCTACTACCTAGGCAGCAAATTAACCAATGACGCACGTAGCAAGGAGGACATCAAAAGCAGACTAGCACCGACCAAAAAGGCATTCCTATCCAAGAGAAATCTACTAGTATGGAACATAGGCCTTAATTTGAGCCGGCCGGGGTGGCCGAGCGGTTCTAGGCGCTACGGTCTGGAACCGCGCGACCGCTACGGTCGCAGGTTCGAAACCTCTCTCGGCCATGGGTGTGTGTGCTGCCCTTAGGTTAGTTAGGTTTAAGTAGCTCTAAGTCTAGGGGACTGAAGACCTCAGATGATAAGTCCCGTATTGCTTAGAGCCATTTGAACCATACCCTCTCTACATCACCCATCTCAGTTATTTTCTTGCCCAAATATAGAAATAATGATCCTCTACGCTGTGACTGTCACATATCACTGAGCAATACTTGATTAGTTTTCTGCTCATTTCTTGTCTGCTTTTTAGGAGAGTACGAGGCTTGCTAACTCAGAAAGAAAAGTTCAAATGATGTTTTTTTAACAAACGAATAGGCCAACTTTTCCTTCTCATGATCTGACTTGACCACAAGGTGTCAGAGGCTCTAGTAAAGTGAAGTGGGTCCCCAGGACACTGCAGATCACGAAAGCGGTTGCGACAAGTCCCTGCCTTCACATTTTGGCGGCGAATGAGTTATTTTGCTTTGAAGGAAGCTGCAGCTGAGCCACTGCATATAACTTCAATATAATTATGCGTGACAATTTCGCCTCCTTGTATACAGATCTGGCAAAGGGTCACCATAGTGCAGCTCGGCTAATGTAAGAAAATTCATTACCCTTCCCTCCTAATCCTGTTAAACAATCTGCTGAGTCTTATCCACCACTCTGCTTAGGCGCGAAGGACTCGACCTGTGAGTGGAATATAGATAGCAGCCAATACTAATCGCTTCCACGTTAATATGCATTGTATGATGCAAGAATGAGAATTTTTCTGCAGGGTTTCCCTGTATACAAATAAACAAAGCGAAATTATCGCTGGTCTGCAATAGCAGGGTGTCATTACTTGCATGCACAGTTTTCGAAAATATCGTGAATTAGATTTACAGGAGGAGAATTTCGTGCACTTTTCGTGGGGAAGCCATCTGTGGCACTTGCCATCGTGCCTTGGAGAGAGAGAAGAGCCATGCGGTCCTGCTGCAGAGGGAGGGAGGCTACTGATTCTGGCGCCAGTTGAGATACACATGCGCCGAGTTTAGAGTGTCACGTTTCGAACTGGTGCTATCCACAATTTGTGAGATTTGCTACACAAGTTCAGATGCCCCATTAATTGTCTTGTTCCTTAGCTCCTGGACTCGTTTACTGAGCAAATGCGAGTTACACAGATTAGGACACCTTGCAGGATTTTCGAGGAATCATCCACATAGATGAGGTATCTGCGTATAGTGTTGGCTGAACTCTCGAAATTAAATACATAGCTTTGTGCATCAGTATTTTAAGTGACTTCGTGCTTGTTGTGTTGGAGCACGTCCACAGTCGATATAAAGAGACTTTATATTCACTTAGTTGGAAACCTATTTCCTATTATTTGAAAGCCACATGTGTTGAGATATTAGAGTATCTAGATGACTTCCTAAACTAAAATTTGATTTAAATTTCAGAACCGAACTATTATCCTAAAACTGATTCTTGCCAGGCGACACTCAAAAAGCAGATAAAATTCCTGATCTATTTTTGCACTTGGTGTATTTAAAATCCAAGCCCAAGCCATAACAGTTAGAAGACCTACATAATTCTTATTTACTTCACGGTAATAGTGCTTTTATTCATATGAGAGTATTTTTCCTGTGTCTTGTTAGAAACGATAGTCCTAAACAGAGTCAGTAGATCGAACTGTTTCTGCTCCCCACTCCTCCACCTTGTGCTGAGCCAGTATTTTAGAAATTTCAGCAGCGGAAATGCTCGTGAAATTCATTAATTGTTCTAGAAACTTTTGTGCACATCAAGTCATCACTGGTAACAATTTATTAAAACCATAACAGCTTCAGTATTCCCATGCTTCACTTACATCCTGTATAACGCAAAGACTTACATGATTCACGAGAAAACAAATAATGTTCACATTACTTAAAATAACAGTTTAATAACTTTTTCAACATTACTGCCTTTCTTTATTTAAGTAAAGAAGCAACTTCATTTCCACTTTATCAGTGGTTCTGCCTTGTTAAGTTGTTATTTGTAATGAGTACGATCCTTCGCAATTTAAAGCAGACTGTACGTTAGCACAAAGGAGTTTGTTGCCAATACATTGTAATCATTTACTGTGTTGTTCATGGATAGATGCTTTGCAGATATAACCTTGAATATGTTGTTGCCTTCGTGTATGATTTACAATACAGATTTCTCTTCCAAGTAAAGTTTTACTGCAGTAACTTTTACTATTTATTTGTATTATTTTATTTTTATTACATGGACTTCATTGGAAGACCCTGGTCAGTTACACAAATGTTTATACAGGTCGTTGTTATTCTGTAATACTATACACTTTAATAAAAATTCAAGAAGAAATTCGATAGTGCTGTATTTACACAGGGATTGTTATGATTTTGTATAATGTGAAGGGTGTTTTGCTCTTCTGTTTGCACAACACTTCGTCATTCTTTTAGATATTTTCTATCTCTCTTCGTCTGAGCCCACTCTTCCTGTAGCCCTATTGCGTATCTTCGTTTTTAGTCTGGTTTGTGTGGCTTGCAGTATTCTGGTTTTCTCTGTTTTGTCTTTTAAGTCGTCTACTTTAATTTGGAGTTCTCTCATACTTTCCTTAATCTCTATGATTCATTTACGTTACTCCTAGTTTTCCACAATCTTTCTATTATTCGCCTACTAATTCTTTTTAGGAGTGTTCTCATCAGATGTCCGAAAAATGAGATACGTTTCTTCCTGATCGTGCTAATTACTGGTTGTACTTTCTTGAATAATGTTTCGTTTGAAGTACCCTCCAATGTCCATTTACTCGATATAGTTTATTTATGCATTCCCTAATTATTCTTTTATCTTCAGTTTTTTGTAAATTTCTGCCGTAGTATTTATTTTGAAGACGGTTTCTGCTGCGTAAGTTGCTTCTGATTGTGAATTTATTTTATAATGTTTTAATTTTGCAACTGTGGATACGCTTTTTTTGTTGTATGTGTCTTCGGTAGTGTTATTTGCTTTTTTCAGTTTTTATTCTATTTTGCCATGATGATTTCCCATTTATATTGTAAGTTACGACTACACCTAAATATTTACATCTATGAACAATTTTGATTCTTTGTTCTCTTATCGTAATTTTGTTTGAAATTGGTCGGTCACTTAGCATAATCTCTGTTTTTTCAAATGATTTTCTGAGGCTAATTTTCTGTGCTATTTGATGTGGTGATGTAACTTCTTGTCTGGTTCCTTGAACACCGATGGCTATGAGAGCAAGATCATCAGCAGATCCGAAGCAAATCAACAGCACCTCCAATTCTTATGCTCTTTGGGTTATTTTTGTACTTTTATCTCACTACGTTTTTCGGGGAACAGTTAAACAATAATGGTGATACACAGTCACGTTGTCTTAAGCCTATTTTTATAAGAAATGGTTCAGAAATTTCTCCTCTAAACCTTCGATGTGGTGTTTGTTAGAATAAGTCGTATTGATTTAATTAGTTTTGAATGGAATCCCAGATTACTTAAAATTTTTAGCACTGAAGGTCTATGGAGGCAGTCATACCCCTTCTTAAAATCTGCAAATATTATTGCAAGAGGTCTGTTCCATTTGATATAGTATGCCATAATCAATTTTAGACTAATGATCTGCTCTGCACAGTTTCTCCATGGACTGAAACTCCGTGGCATTTTAGTTAGTTTATTTTGTTAGCAGTATAATTACGTGGAATTACTTATGCCTTTTTAGGTTGGTGATCGTCTTTCATTTGCATAACCACAGCTTTACTTTCCAACTAAATCACAGTTACTTTGATTGCAGTGAGAATAACTGTTGTAGGCCTTTCAAAGCATAATCCTTCTGGTAACGAAACACAGCCCCGTTACCTTTCAACGTGAGATAGTATGTCTTGCAGTTCTGTTAAAAGTTGGTAAACGTGGGTCCGTTCGTGGCTGTTGCACAATGTAGCTGTCATCTGCTGCTGTAGTTGACCGTGCTCGACCACTTCCTCCCCTTCGGGCAGCAGTGCCTGTGGTTTGAACGGTCCCCATGCACTTGAAATAACGCTGAGACCAATACAAAGCACTTGGTCTCCACTCATCACACTTCTTCTTTCTTTCAGTTTCCCGATGAATCCTGCCGTGTGAAGTCAACCAAATGTTGTCGCCCGATCCATGTAGTAACCAAGAACACCACTACAGTGCACCGCAACTGCTCGCAGATAGACATACGCTGTCGTTTCCCGTTCCTTCAATTGTCTCGTATTGCGGGGCCAGCCCCATCTGGCGCTGCATTCACGCTGGTCTTGCGCCTTATACCCTCCAACTATCTGTACACAACTCTGAGACCTTTGACAACATCCTTCCGCACTTTCTTACATTTCGGCAAGAGTGGTTAATATGTTAACTTTTGCAGGGCAGTGTACAGTCAGCTTATTTCTCCGTAGGCACGATTATTCTTAAAATATAGGAAGGGCTTGTTTCAATAGTAGTACAAGTCCATTACCTCCACTTTTCTGCCTGTAATTCTTCTAAATTAATGATCCAAACAAACAGAAAGAAAGGTTCATATGCTTGAATATTTCTGGTATCTCAACTGCAGATTATTCAGCCCTCTGTGTCTCAAAATGAACAAAAATGGACTTGTAGCACTATTGAAATTAGCCCTTCATATGAATGTGAGAGTCGTAATGGAACAGCACTGTAACCTGGTTACCGTTTTTAGGTTCCTCCTTATTTTAGTATGTCATAATGCCCTGTACGGTTCTGTTACTTGTTCCTTAAGTGAAACAGAAAACGAGGACTATTTTCTGCACCCAGTCCCTTCTCCCTTGAGGTCTCTTAAACAAGTAGTATTTACAGTTCCCCACTTTTTTATTCGTGTCGTAAAAGCCTCTGCGGTCGGCAGTCACGTAACGACAAATAGAGGGTGGCGCCCCTCCTCTGCAGAAGCTTAGGCCCTCAGAACGGGGACGCTTTGCACTCTTTGTCTGGGCTGCGTCGTCGTGCAGGCCCTCGGGCCCTGTGTCGCATTGTGCTGGCCGGCCCTTATACAGTCTCGCAGCGGACACAGGCCGGAGGATGCGTCCGCATGCGGAGGCCAGGATAATGCGCATAGCGAGCTCCCTTTATCCGTCGGCGGAAAATGGAAAATGTCTCTGTCTAGGCAACTACATCTCTGAACATCTGTTTAACAATGCCAGAAAGAAATGGGCAGAAGGGCAGGGGCGGAGCTTATCGTTAGGTGATTACTGTACTGCGCGCCTCGGCTGGAACTGAGCAAGAAGTTTAGTGTGTATGTGTGAATTCCTACCTGCTGAGGTTATCGGTCCCTAGACTTACACACTACTTAAGCTAACTTATGCTGAGAACAACACACACACCAATGCCCGATGGTGGACTCGAACCACCGGCCGCTGTGGCCGAGCTTTTCTTGGCGCTTCAGTCCGGGACCGCGCTGCTGCTGCGGTCGCAGGTTCGAATCCTGCCTCGGGGATTGATGTGTGTGATATCCTTAGGATAGTTAGGTTTAAGTAGTTCTAAGTCTAGGGGACTGATGACCTCAGATGTTAAGTCCCATAGTGCTTAGAGCCATTTGAACCATTAGGACTCGAATCTCCGGCAGGAGGGGCCGCGCAATCCAAGACATACCGCCTCAAACCGCACGGCCACACGTAGCAGCATAATGTGTGGCCAGGGACATGTGTAGACTACCAGCTATATAGTCTTCTAGACAGCTCACAAGAGAGAGGTCGCCACTGGCATGGCGTTCAACTAATGCTATTGGAAGAGCCGCTGAACGTCAGAAAAGCTTGAAATCGTAGTAAAGTCATCGCTTTCGTTGATGAAACTCATGTGTAATAACACCTAATGTAGCCATTGTGTGTGTACACTGTAACCATACTGAGTTTCCCTTGCTGCACATGTACGCGTCAACACAAGCTCCATTCGTGAAGCGCTTGAAATCGCTAACCTATAATATTATGATCGATGGATATACTTTGTGTAGCTGCCTCGTGAACTTGTACTGCGACAACTTACCTTATGCATTGCAACAGAAGACACCCGTGTACCATATGAACAATGTACGCAGCTTGACATTTTACTGAAAGGTGTGGTGGAGACATTGGGAATGACATGAGTTGAAAATTACGCTTTTGGTGTACAGAGACAACTTTGATTAAACCTACAATGTGGAAAAGAGTAGTGTGAAAAAATACGTTCGAAATGGAGACAAAAAGGCAAAGAAAAAAAAAAGCGCTCCAAATGTTACCAATGACGAAAGTATTCGTGGCTAATAGCTCAAACCTCACAATCCGTAGGGCAAGTCATACGCCTTTACAGGTGTCATGTATAATTTTGGTTCATGAATTTTTGGTATCTGAATCGATTGTGAGGGAGCAGTGATATTATAAGCTGTAGCGCAGAATTTAAGTGAGTATCTTTGAGCTGCGCTTTGGTGGAGAGAGCAGTCAAAGGTCAGCTGTGTTAGCGTTAGGCTGATAATTTTAAGAATGAGGAAGCTACGGCAGTACTATGATTCATATTTAATGTCTCAATTAATCATTTTGTTCAACCAACATCATTATGAAACTGGTATGTGCAGGGAGAAATCTAATGGAATGTCAGGTAAATACAATAATGATGTTACTTCATTTCCACTATTGCTGAGCCATCGAACTAACTTAATAATTGTACTGAAAGTTGTTAGATTTGAGAGATTAATTGTTTGGATGTTGATAAGCTCATTAAATTTAAAATCTGCCTTGAGCACTTTTTCTTAGTATACAAAAAAAACATAGCGTTGTCAGTTATGCGCATATTTCATTTTCTTACCAATCTTTCTCTCACAATTCTTTTTAACGGATCATTCTACCAAATATAATCGCTGAACTATTCGCTCTCCACTTAACAGAGAACTAATTGAACCTCTCGAGTGTCTCTGTGTACTCTACTGGCCATTAAAAGTGCTACACCAAGAAGAAATGCAGATGATAAACTGGCATTCATTGGACAAATATATTATACTAGAGCTAACATGTGATTACATTTTCACGCAATTTGGGTGCATAGATCCTGAGAAATCAGTACCCAGAACAACCACCTGTGGCCGTAATAGCGGCCTTGATACGCCTAGGCATTGAGTCAAACACAGCTTGGATGGCGTGTACAGTTACAGCTGCCCATGCAACTTCAACACGATACCACAGTTCATCAAGAGTAGTGCCTGGCGTATTGTGACGAGACAGTTGCTCGGCCACCATTGACCAGACGTTTTCAATTGGTTAGAGATCTGGAGAATTTGTTGGCCAGGGCAGCAGTCGAATATCTTCTGTATCCAGAAAGGCCCCTACAGGACTTGCAACATGCGGTCGCGCATTATCATGCTGAAATGTAGGGTTTCGCAGGGATCGAATGATGGATAGAGCCACGGATCGTAACACATCTGAAATGTAACGTCCACTGTTCAAAGTGCCGTCAGTGCGAACAAGAGGTGGCCGAGACATGTAACCAATGGCACCCCATACCATCACGCCAGGTGATACGCCAGTATGGCGACGACGAATACACGCTTCCAATGTGTGATCGCTGCAATGTCGCCAAACACAGATGCGACCGTCATGATGCTGTAAACAGAACATGGATTCGTCCGAAAAAATGACGTTTTTCCATTGGTGCGCTCAGGTTCGTTGTTGAGTACACCATCGCACGCGCTCCTGTCTATGACACAGCGTCAAGGGTAACCGCAGCCAGGGTCTGCGAGCTGATAGTCCATGCTGCTGCAAACGTCGTCGAACTGTTCGTGCAGATAGTTGTTGTCTTGCAAAAATCCCCATCTGTTCACTCAGGGATCGGGACGTGGCTGCACGATCCGTTACAGCCATGCGGATAAGATGCCTGTCATCTCGACTGCTAGTGATACGAAACCGTTGGGATTCAGCATGGCGTTGCTATTACCCTCCTGAACCCACCCATTCTATATTCTGCTAACAGTCATTGGATCTCGACCAACGCAATCAGCAATGACGCGATACGATAAACCGCAATGGTGATAGACTACAATCCGACCTTTATCAAAGTCGGAAACGTGATGGTATGCATATCTCCTCCTTACAAGAGGCATCACAACAACGTTTCACGAGGCCACAGCGGTCAACTGCTGTTTTTGTATGAGCAATTGGTTGGAAACGTTCCTCATGTCAGCACGTTGTAGGTGTCGCCACCGGCGCTAACCTTGTGTGAATGCTCTGAAAAGCTAATCATTTTCATATCACAGCATCTTCTTCCTGTCGGTTAAATTTCGCGTCTGTAGCACGTCATCTTCGTTGTGTAGCAATTTTAATGGCCAGTACTGTAGATACAGTAATTTGCAGCTTTAGCATAGCGGCGTGCAAGACCGAACTATACTGCAACGCTTTATCTAGATTTGCGCAGATTAGAGGTATGGAGTAAGATTATAATTTTTTTTATTTATTCAATCTGGGCTAATTTATGTTATTCAGAGACAGTTTTTGTGATCAAATTTTGCAAATTCAATTACTCTAGTTTTCATGTCCAAGTTAATTATTCAGGCGGTTTATACTGCTCAAAATTCTTGCAGTCAGATTGCGAACTTTTACAGTATGAAAGACTTCCCTTTTCTTTACGACAGTTGATTGCTTAATCAGTGCAGCTTGTCTTATGTATCGCGACAGTACTGGTTTCGTTATGACAATTCATTTACTATCACACTGGTGGCTAACAGTCAGAAACAGAGTACTTCAGTCCATATTTTTGTTTATTTAGAAAACGTTCAGGCTAGTGGTGCATTAGTCTTGATTACGAAAGCAGCGAGAAAACACATGAAGCGAAATCGTAGGATTTTACGAAAACAGAACACGAGGATCAGGGGAACCTACTGAAGCCTCTACACGTGGTCGTTACAAGTCTAGGACCCAGTATCGACAATTTATTACAAACTCGCATTTGCACTTCGAGCTGATGTTGCTTCAGTTTACCTCGATTATTAACACAAAGAAGAAAGATAGCTGGGCGAAATACTGGACCCACGAAACGTTAATTCTGCAGTAATTCCACATATGCTTGTCGGGAAACATCCAGAATCAGTCTTTACTGATTGCAAATCCGTAACGCACGAAAGACCAACATTTACCGTCCCCTGTAATAGAAGAACTAGGATAAATGACATTGGCAATATGCGTAACAGTAATGAAAGTTTTCGTTATCAACTCCATCGTATGATGCATAGTTGTGAGGTAGTCGAAGCAAAGAAAGTGTTGTATTGGGAAAACACTTAGGATAGGCAATAAATATGTTGACTGCTTACACTACTGTTGTCCGTTCTCTTCTGGAATATTCAGGAAAGTATGGGATACTTTACCAGGTAGGACTGAGGGAGAATATAGGAAAAAAATGGACGGAAGGGCAGTCATCTTTGTATGATCGCCAAACGGGTTAGATAGTGGCATGGAAATACACGCGGGTCGCGGTGACACTCATTAAAGTAAAGCCGTTCTCTGCCGCGAGATCTTTTCACGAAATTCCAATCACCAACTTTCTCTTTTCTTTGAATCCTATCAACGAAAGAGATACGTTCATCTTAATAGCCGGCCAGAGTGGCCGAGCGGTTCTAGGCGCTACAGTCTGGAACCGCACTACCGCTACGGTCGCAGGTTCGAATCCTGCCTCGGGCATGGATGTGTGTGATATCCTTAGGTTAGTAAGGTTTAAGTAGTTCTAAGTTCTAGCGGACTGATGACCTCAGTCCTATACTGCTGAGAGCCATCAACTTAATAAAATAAGAGAAATTAGAGCTCGAATGGAAAGAATTATACGTTCATTTTTCCCACATGATTTTCGAAAATGAACGGAATTAAGGTGGTTCTGTGAACTCTCTTCCAAGCACTTAATTGCAAACAGCAGAGTTATCACATAGCTGGCGACACTGCGCCACCCATATAACGAGATCGACAGAGCCGGCCATCACAAAGGCCACCAGGAGAGTGAATGCTGTTCATGAAGTCTTTTTGTCTGCGAAGCAGTCATCGGAATCTGGAGTCACATTCTTAGCTTACAGACAATAGCGAAGCCAGCAACAGGTCTTTACTGAGGCCCGAAAGTGTTTCCAGCTCAACAGTGACAGATTGTGAGATTAAGAAGTATTTGTTCTATCTCCACACGTCGGTAAATTAACGAAACTTGTGTAGAGTGATGGTAGGCTGCGAACACAGGGACACCTTTCAATTTTCTCAGAATGTTAGAATGATTAATAGAAGCCTCGCGGAGTGCCCGTGTGGTTAGAGGCGCCATGTCACGAATCGCGTGGCTCCTCCCACCGGAGGTTCAAGTCCACACTCGGACATGGGTGTGTGTTTGTCCTCAGCGTAGGTTAGTTTCAATAGTGTGTCAGTCGAGGGACCGATGACCTCAGCAGTTTGGTCCCTTAGGAATTAGCACACATTTCAAATAAAAAAAAAAAATGGCTCCAAGCACCATAAGACTTAACATCTGAGGTCTTCAGTCCCCTAGACTCTGAACTACGTAAATATAACTGACCTAACGACGTCACACACATCCATGGCTGAGGCAGGATTCGAACCTGCGACCGTAGCAGCCGCGTAGTCCCGGAACCGCTCGGCCACAGCTGCCGGCCACACATTTGAACATTTTTGATTAATAGGAATCATGTTTTATTTGTATCTCGTCTCATCAAACAGCCCTAACAGCTGAAACTTATTGGCAGATTAAAACTGTGTGCCTGACCGAGACTCGAACTCGGGACCTTTGCCTTTCGCGGGCAAGTGCTCTACCATATGAGCTACCGAACCACGACTCACGCCCGGTACTCACAGCTTTACTTCTGCCAGTATCTCGTCTCCTACCTTCCAAACTATACGGAGCCGCTCCTGCGAATGTGCAGAAGTAAAGCTGTGAGTACCGGGCGTGAGTCGTGCTTCATTAGCTCAGATGGTAGAGCACTAGCCCGCTAAAGGCAAAGGTCCCGAGTTCGAATCTCGCTCGGGCACAGAGTTTTAATCTGCCACTCCGCTGCAGAGTGAAAATCTCATTCTGGAGCACTAACAGCTTTTTATAATTTTTTGATGATTTCTTTACAACTTTGATAAGCAACCTCCCTCCAGCATTTTAGATTTTGCGATGTGTATAGTGCTCATAGTGGGTGTTAGTCGTTCGGGTAAGGATTATACACGGTTCTCTTAAATCGATGCGGGCAAATACTGGGATAGTTTCTATTGACAGACCGACGTCGACGTATTCCCTGTACTTTGTCTAATATCTAGTTTCCAATATTCTAATCTGACGATTTTGTGGTGATGTTTCATGAGTGCGATTTTTTAAAAAATTGATGCTGTGTAATAACACGTGCTACGAGCATATTATCCACAAATAAACATCCTACGGAATGCAAAAAATGTCTCTGAGCACTATGGGACTCAACTGCTGTGGTCATTAGTCCCCTAGAACTTAGAACTACTTAAACCTAACTAACCTAACGACATCACACACATCCATGCCCGAGGCAGGATTCGAACCTGCGACCGTAGCAGTCGCACGGTTCCGGACTGCGCTCCTAGAACCGCGAGACCACCACGGCCGGCTACGGAATGAAAAAAAGTGATACAAATAGTAATGGAATTCGAAAATACTGTCTTTTTTATCATACACCACTGGCCTTTAAGACTGCTACACCACGAAGATGACTTGCTACAGACGCGAAGTTTAACCGACAGGAAGAAGATGCTGTGATATAAAAATGGTTAGCTTATCAGACCATTCGCACAAGGTTGGCGCCGGTAGCGACACGTACAACTTGCTGACATTAGGAAAGTTTCCAACCTATTTCTCATACACAAACAGCAAATGACCGACGTTACCTGCTGAAACGTTATTCAAAAAATGGTTCAAATGGTTCTGAGCACTATGGGACCCAACCTCTCAGGTCATCAGTCCCCTAGAACTACTTAAGCCTAACTAACCTAAGGACATCGCACACATCCATGCCCGAAGCAGGATTCGAACCTGCGACTGTAGCAGTTCCGCTGAAACGTTATTGTGATGCCTCGTGTTAATTTGTACCATCACGTTTCCGATTTTGATAAAGGGCGGATTTTAGCCCATCGCGATTGCGGTTCATCGTATCGCGAAATTGCTGCTCGCGTTGGTCGAGATCCAATGACTGTTAGCAGAATATGGAATCGGTGGGTTCAGGAGGGTAATACGGAACGCCGTGCTGGTTTCCAACGGCCTCGTATCACTAGCAGTCGAGATGACAGACATCTTATCCGCATTACTGTAATTGATAGTGCAGCCACGTCTCGATCCCTGCGTCAACAGATGGAGACGTTTGAACGAGCAGTTTCAACGACGTTTGCAGCAACATGGACTATCAGCTTGGAGACCATGCCTGCGGTTATCCTTGCGCTGCATCACAGACAGGAGCACCTGGGTGCACGAGTGGCAAAACGTCATTTTTCCGGATGAATCCAGGTTCTGTTTACAGCATCATGATGGTCGCTTCCGTGCTTGGCGACATCGCGTGAAAGCACATTTGAGACGTGTCTTCGTCATCGCCATACTAGCGTATCACCCAGCGTGATGGTATGGGATGCCATTGGTTACATGTCTCGGTCACCTCTGGTTCGTATTCAAGGCACTTTGATCAGTGGATGTTACATTTCAGATGTGTTACGACCCGTGGCTCTACCCTTCATTCGATTCCTGCGAAACGCTACATTTCAGCAGGATAATGCACGTCCGCATGTTGCAGGTCCTGTACGGGCTTTTCTGGATACAGAAAATGTTCGACTGCTGCCCTGGCCAGCACATTCTCGTGATCTCTCACCAATTCAAAACGTCTGGTCAATGGTGGCTGAGAACTGGCTTGTCACGATACGCCAGTCACTAACTACTCTTGATGAACTGTGATATCGTGTTGAAGCTGCATGGGCAGGTGTACCTGTACACGCCATCCAAGCTCTGTTTGACTCAATGCGCAGGCGTATCAAGGCCGCTATTACAGCCACAGGTGGTTGTTCTGGGTACTCATTTCTCAGGATCTATGCACCGAAATTGCGTGAAAATGTAATCACATGTCAGTTCTGGTATATTATATTTGTCCAATGAATACCCGTTTCTCATCTGCATATCTTTTTGGTGTAGCAATTTTAGTGGCCAGTAGTGTATTTGTGTCAGATTGTTTTATAAGCATTTTGGAATGTATTCATAAGCTTTGTATTAGTTTTAAGCTTTAGTCCAAAGTCGACTCCGTTCCGAAGGTCGAATGACTTCCAGTTTAAGTAATTCAGCTGTTCTGTCTACATGACCTGCGAGAAATGAGCCATAGACGCATCATGAAGATCTTTCCAGAAATGATGACTATCTGTATAAGATTTTAAGTAGCTGATCAGTGTACAGAAGTAAATGAAATGAATTGAACTGAAGTGTGACTTTCCTTTTCTCTGCTTCAAATGTTTTCCAGAGACGTCAGAGATGTATCTGTACAAAATCAAACGACCTTATATTCCATAAGACAACCTTGCAATATTTCCAATAATTTTGTGCGGATTAGACATAGGACACGGTCGAACGTAAGCTGATCTTTTCAGAGAGACTGTATGTGGTCTCTTCTGGTGAACAGAAGCGGCCGCAGCCGCGAGAATGGCGGTACTGACTCTGGTGAGCGAGGACTACTGTGCAGCAGCGAGCGACACGACATTACTTTCTGTCCATCCCCCCGCCTCCCCCCCCCCTTACCCAAACCCATCCCACCCATCCCGCGACTCTCCTACTCCCTTGCTCAACCATTCTGCGGGCTCCTTCGGCAGTAATCCATACATCGCGCTCCGGGGCGCGGCTGGCGTGGGCGTTTTGTTATGGAGCGCGGGCGCAGGGAGGAGATTGCGGGGAAACCAGAGCCGATGCTTATCTCTTTTCATTTCTGCGTCCTGCGCGAACAATAAGAGATTGGTCCTCGCTCGCATCAACCCTCAGCCTCCCCCCTGTGTGGGGGGCGCGTCGCCAGTCCATCGGGACAGCGCCCGCCTGCCTTATCTGCGTCTGCGTTCTGTTCCGTCGGCCCATCCCCTGTCGTCGCTGACAAGCTACACGCGCCTTCTTCTCTGTCCAGCTACTCGACGTGTCGAGTCACATTATTATGACCACCTGAAAGTTTCCAGCCTGGCGGCCATTTCCAGCAGACAGCGGTGAGGGAAGATCGAACGTGCTGATTACTTCTCCAGCAACGTCTGGTGTAATACTGCATGTAGGGTTTAGTACAGCTGTTCAAGGTGCATGGGAATGTTCGGATAACTTATATTGCTTTTAATATTTTTTTTTATTTCCTATCGAGTCAGTTTTATTAACAAGATGCTTTGTTATCTTGGAACTCTTCCATCTGGTCCGTGTTTTCATAGAAAAACAGTAATATCACAAATTGAGTCCGCCTTGATGCAAAACAACGTGTTGTTTGTTTATTTCTTTATTGTCCCAAACTACTTTCGGCGACAAGTATCACCATCATCAGTGTTTTTTTTTAACCACCCAACGAACGTGAGTACACGAATAGCTAAGCAACAGGTAAATACACACCAAAACAACTCACTTCCGCAACACTACCACAACCCCAAGTATATACTGCTGACATACGAAATTCACCTTTGAGTATTTGTTTACTAACAGCCGCTCACATGGTTGCAGATGACATGATGTTCGCTAAGTAAAAAGAAGGCAACAGAAAAAAGAGCACAGAAAATATGTCACAAAGAGCGCTAATAATAGCTTAAAACATGCCGTAGCATAGAATAAATAAGGTAGTATAAAAGTATCATAAAAAAATATATTTCAAAAGACGATTTGTAAAAACGTAATAATGTTTTACTGTGGTTCTATAACCATACCATTTTCTGCATTGTTTTAGATTTAAAAAAAAAAAAAAAAACCACTGACGACGGTGATATTCGTCGCCGAAACTAGTTTGGGATAATAAAGAAATAAACAGTCAACACGGTGTTTTGCATCAAGCGGACTCAGTTTGTGATATTACTGAAGATCCTTTGTATACATCATGGAGACCAAACTGGCATTGAAAAGGAACACTAATGTTCCGATGGCATCCAGTGACCATAATTTATCATCGGTCCGGATTTGACAGCGTAAAACAATGTTGATAAGTCTTTTCAATTATTGTCCCTTCAAGTGCTTCATTACCACAAATATCACATCAGCACACACATAGCAAACGTTTTATATGTATCACACCAACTTGATGCATTTTCAAACAAGAACACGGCCACATCGTGTTCCAAACACACAATAAAACTGAATCATAGCGTAAATGAAATTCCGTGTAACATCGCGACAACTGCTCTCATAAACAATGATCTGGTGGCGATAAATATACACACCAATGGTTATGTTTCTTCACAGTGATACTGACCTGAAACGAATCACCTCTTTCACATATCACTAACTAAAATGAAGCAAATTCCGTGGATACTGGCAAATTTCGATAGCACTGTGTTGTTAACTGATTGTTTACAAACGTAATAACTGATAATTTAAAGTCAAAAAAATCTGTAGGTTATTGGTTTCATTTCTTCAAATTATATCACCTGCTCTTGGTGAACCTCTTGTATTCCTCATATACGGTACCAAGAAGAAATAAAGTCGAGTTAACATGGGCTCTAAAATATATACCTTAAGATTTATGAGCACTTCTGCGTCTTCTATGCTATGAGACAAATCTCTTTTACTCCAAGCTCTTTGCTTTCCGTACTTCGGGGCAAACCAGTATGCACGAATACAAGAAGAAAATGCCCAGTAAATATGAGCTCTAAAATGCGTACCTTAAAAGCCATGAGTACTTGTTCAATAGATCGTAAGATAGGCGTTTTAGAACCCATGTTTGCTTGACTTTTTTCTGCTGTTTGTATGTAGAATCAATGTCCTAAATGTTGCCGTCGAAACACCCTGTATATAAGTCAATCCATTCTACGTCAAACGAGGAAATGGTGAAATGTATCAGTAGATTATAACACTCTTATACACATTTCCCATAAACGCAATTCGTTTTGGTCAGCCAGTGCACCTCAGTTCTTGCCTTTCTCACGTCCAAAAGTTAGCATGGCTATGACAATTTCATTGAGTCGAGCTCTCTTCTGCATGACACAAAATCTAGCTAAAATCTCTCCGCTTTTTGTGATTTCTCGTGATCTCTGACTTTATCCAGGATATTTCACGCATTAATCAGATAAGCATATTCACCGGTGTTGCACCGGAAACAAAACTTTGGTAGGTACGCCCCGATAACTGCATGACGCTCCGATTCGTTGCTCAGAGTGGCACACGGTCTACTGCCAACGGATAGAAACAGCTGCTGTTTACCATAGGAGAAGGAGCAATTACGTCTTTCATTGTAGTTGTTTCCCAGATAATTATAATTATTATCTTGTAAGAAACATAGACAATTATGCAGTCAACAAATTGCATGACATACAGCTAGTTGAGTATCATAGGTATGTATTTAT
Organism: Schistocerca gregaria; assembly: GCF_023897955.1. Taxonomy (NCBI): domain Eukaryota; kingdom Metazoa; phylum Arthropoda; class Insecta; order Orthoptera; family Acrididae; genus Schistocerca; species Schistocerca gregaria. The sequence continues at coordinate 240,697,687 of NC_064927.1, read as the reverse complement.
CAAATTCTTTTGTTAATCCATCTCCTCCTTCCGCCGTCTGTGTCCATCTTGACCATCCACTTTCTCTGTCCACTTCCTTCAAGTCCCCACGCACTTTCCATCTCCTCCACCCGCATTTCTCTGTCAATCTGCTGTCCCCCCCTCCCCCCCCCACCCCCCAATACCACCTGACCATCTGCTCCTTTCCCCTGTGTCAATCTCCTTCTCCTCTCTTATTCCATCTCTTCTTCTCAGTCTCTTTATCAATCTCCTATTCCTGCTATCCCTTGTCCATCTCCTCCTCCGTCATCTCTCCGACCATCTCCTCATTTCTCTGTCTCCATCTCCTCCTCTTACCTTACTCTTTTCATCTCCTCCTCTCCACTCTCCTTGTCAATTTCCCCTCTCCTCCACCTACTCCTTTTCCAATCTGTGCCTATCTCCTCCTTCCCCTCGCTGTTTATGCATCTCCTCGTCCTCCACCCTCTCTGCACGTTATCACATTCACCTCAATAGGAAGCTGGTGGTTCTCATCTCTACAGTATATACAGGGTGAGTCACCTAACATTACTGCTGGATGTGTTTCGTAAACAACATCAAATTCTGACGAATCGATTCCACAGACCGAACGTGAGGAGAGGGGCTAGTATAATTGGTTAATACAAACCATAAAAAATGCTCGGAAGTATGTTTTTTAACACAAACCTAGGCTTTTTTTTTTAAATGGAACCCCGTTAGTTTTACTAGCACATCCGAACATATAAACAAATACGTAATTAGTGCCATTTGTTGCATTGTAAAATCTGAATTACATCCGGAGATATTGTAACCTATAGTTGACACTTGAGTACCACTCTTCCGCTGTTCGATGGTGTGTATCGGAGAGCACCGAATTACGTAGGGATCCAAAGGGAACGGTGATGGACCTTAAGTACATAAGAGACTGGAACAGCACATTACGTCCACATGCTAACACCTTTTTATTGGTCTTTTTCACTGACGCATATGTACATTACCCTGAGGGATGAGGTACACGTTAGACTGGCGTTTCATAGGACGTGGAGGACGCATAAATTGGCCAGCCCGTTCTTCTGATCTTACACCTTTGGGATTCTTTCTGTGGGGTACGTTAAAGTAGAATGTGTACCGTGATGTGCCTACAAACCCAGAGGATATGAAATAACGTATTGTGGCAGCCTGCGGCGACATTACACCAGATGTACTGCGGCGTGTACGACATTCATTACGCCAGAGATTGCAATTGTGTGCAGCAAATGATGGCCACCACATTGAACATCTATTGGCCTGACATGTCGGGATACACTCTATTCCCCTCCGTAATTGAAAACGGAAACCACGTGTCTACGTGTACCTCATCCCTCATGGTAATGAACATGTGCGTCAATGAAAAAGACCAATAAAAGGTGTTAGCATGTGGACGTAATGTGTTGTTCCAGCCTCTTCTGTACCTAAGGTCACCACCGTTCCCTCTGGATCCCTACGTAATTCGGTGCTCTCCGATACACACGATCGAACAGCGGAGGAGTGGTACTCAAGCGTCAACTTTAGGTTACAATATCTCCGGATGTAATTCACATTTTACAATGCAACAAACGGCACTGATTACGTATTTGTTCATATGTTCAGATGTGCTAACAAAACTAACGAGATTCCATTTAAAAAAACGTAGGTTTGTCTTAAAAAACATACTTCCGTGCATTTTTTTATGGTTTGTATTAACCAGTTACACTAGCCCCTCTCCTCACGTTCGGTCTGTGGAATCCATTCGTCAGTATTTGATGTGGTTTACGAAATATATCCAGCGGTAACGTTAGGTGAATCACCCTGTATATCCAGAATGTATCTTATTTGTGTACAAAGTTTAAGTGAAATCATTTCAGGGATTTAGGATGTGCTTTTTACCACAGGCTTTGCCAGAATACACACATGTAAAATATATTTCACACATTTTTAATATATTTAAAGCGTATTTGTACACTTTTTCATTTGTATGACTAGAGAATTGCGCCCTGCAGCTGCATTTTCATGCAGCTAAATGTTCTATTTTGTAATGCTGAGTGAACCGTGAATTTATTTCAAAATTTTTTCTTAAAGAATTTACTTTATTTACTAGCGATTCACCAAGAACATTAACACATTTAATCTCACTAGGTGAGCGTGGAAGTAGTTGCCAGGAAGTAGCTGATGGAAAATAAAATTACCTTTAACAAATGTGAATTTTATTCCTAAAAGCCTTTTCAAAAACTGATTTAAAATTACAATCAGAAAGCACCCTCTAAATATCAAGTTACAATTATTCAAAGGCAGAATAACATTTTTTTTTTTTTTTACTTTTTTCAGTAGGAGCCCTCCGGCTGAGAAGCTTCCGTCCCCTTTCAACACGGCCGTAGTCACGATCGCTCACAACGACCTCTGAAAAACTACACTGGTGCAAATCTGCAACACACCAGATTACTTTAAACTAAAAATTTTAACAAGTCACAAAAACACGTTAACTATGCACCCCGTAAGAGGGATGGAAATTGTACACACTAAGACATTATTTGCCACCAAAGGAACAATTTGTTTTTAAAAGGGCTCTTACGGTGGGAGGGTGGCAACTTTATAAAAATGACTATTTAAAAAAAAAACATGAAATACAGACTTACATAAAATGTACAACATGCTCTACATTACACATACACCGCCTCTCAAGATGATAGGCAAGATAAAAACATATTTCAGGAATCGGCCTTTACCTTTACCTTAATTCTAAAAATTCGTAAACACCGAATCCGACAAACATGACAGAGGCAGCTATTAACGTACGGCAGATTGACCGAGGGGGGGGAGGGGTTACTAAACAACCCGAACCGCAGATTGCTCCAAACCTCCCCAATTCCACAAGGGAAAAACGGACCACCCAGTTCACAAACAACTACCTTCCCGCTGGTGGGCAGACGGAGAAGAACGGTGGGACGACCCCAAAATAAAGCGGCTGGTGACCTCACCAAGGAAACAAGTAAATGAAACAACATATCTCCAATCACTTAACTTCTAATAAATTGCGATTTCTGGCGAAGACCTGGCGCAATACCCCCAACGCTCTCCCGAACCGTCCGCTGCCAGCCGCTTCAACGGACGCACGAAGGCGGGCCGATCTTCAGTCTCACGGCGTCGCAGCTCGCCCCGCCCAGCTCGATGTCGGGGTTTCGCTCCTGTTGCTCTCGTGTGAACCGTGAAGCCACTACCCCTTTCCATACGGCGCTGCCCACTGGACTCACGTGGGGAACTCACATGCGCCGACGTTCAAGGCAGACACGTCATGTCGTGTCGTGTCTCAGTGCGCGACCGACCAACCGACTGATCCAACCGCCAATGACCGTTGCCCCCCAGCAACTCGAGCAGACTCAGAGGCAGGAACTCAGCCCCGACCGGGTAACCACTAGCTGCGTTCGCCGGCCGTAGTGGCCGTGCGGTTCTGGGCGCTACAGTCTGGAGCCGAGCGACCGCTACGGTCGCAGGTTCGAATCCTGCCTCGGGCATGGATGTGTGTGATGTGCTTAGGTTAGTTAGGTTTAAGTAGTTCTAAGTTCTAGGCGACTGATGACCTCAGGAGTCGCATAGTGCTCAGAGCCATTTGAACCAACTAGCTGAGTTCTGTTACTGGCGGAGTGGCAAGACTCTCATTTTCTAGATTTAAAGTCGATCCAAAGGACAGACATACTAGCACCCTGATGACAGACAGACACTAATTGCCTCACCAATGCAAACCAGAGACAAACCAGCAACTGGTGACGTGAGACTGACCCAGCCTCACTCTGACTGACCAACTCCACCTGGCGAGCTCATAGTGCCCCTTAAATGCACGTGAACAGCCAACCTTTGCCCTTTTCCACCAGAGGGAGACACCAAAGCTGCTATTGCCACAGCGACGCTTTCTCCAGAAACGGAAGGCGACTGCTTCACACTACGCGCTGCAGCGCGCTCTTCAAAACAGCAAATTTTACCACGGCTCGCTGACAAGGGACATTAATATGAGATTTGATGGGCGCAATAAATAGAAACCTAACTTTTAATTCTCTATGCATCATTAGTTACTCAGCGGACGCATAGGTATCATCTGAGCACTGAGTATCTAACGTACGTTTGTGTGTGTGACTATTCTGTTAATAATTACGGGTCAGGCTATGTTTCAGATTTCATTACGGGGTTTGAAGGTCCATATTTAAAGGTGGGCTTAAAAGTTTAGGGCTGTTACATTTACAGCTCATGGGGGGAGTTCACTTCTTATCACAGCACACGACGTACGAACCGTCTTCACGGTTGCGGCCGTGCTGGTTCGCACCACGTGGAGCCCCTCGCCGCGGCTCTCATCTACGAGCGCCGGCGCATCACACGGCGTTGTTTTAGTATGCAAATGTTTCTGACCCCCCATTACCGGGAGGTCAGCCCCTCTCGCCTGTCGGCAGCTGGTTGAGAACTCGGTTCGCAGGGACTCTGCGGCGAGAGCGAGCCTCGGCCCCGACGCTTGCAATTACGCCCATAGGCGGTCCCGGCGCCGCACCGCATCGCACACGACGCCGCCTAACACGTGCTCATGTCTCCACACGCGGTCCGCAGCCGCAGACGGCGATCCCCACACTCGCGTCCCTCGCTGTACGTACGCGCAGCCCGCCTCCGTCGTGAAATTGGAAATCGCTCTGCGTGCGGTAATTCCTTACGCCCGGCGTCTGACCCCGGCGACATTAATCGCCGCGTCGGAGATTACAGCGCGCCGTAATTCGTCTTTTTTAAACGCTGCGTCGGTCGCTCCGCGCAGGGGTCATCGTTCCCGCCTCATCAGACACGGCGCGCTCGGACAGGTGGGTCGCGGCGCACTTCAAACAGGCGACCGCGTCGTGAGCGGGGGCGTGTCGCATCGCCGCGCTATTGTAACCAAATGACAGAGAGATCAAAAGGCGGCGCGCTGCATCCCTGCACGACGTTGCAGATGCATCACGCAATTTTCTCTCCGTTCTCGCTGTGAAATTGCGGTGTTTGCTTTCCACCCCAAATGAACGGGTCGTAAGGGCTCTGTTATCGATGAAATCAAATAAACAGTCGCCTGGGAATTGCCAGTGGAAACTGAAGATAGTGTTTTCTGACAACTGCATAACAGATGAATTACTGTAATCAGGTACTTTTATTATCAGGGCAGAGAAGGAGAGTACAGCCCCGTGGCCATTGCAGCACATTAGTTGTTTCTAGGATCTGTTGGTAGGTTGCAGAACGCTAAGGTGCCTAGCAAGTAGTCTCATTGGCATCCTGTTACGTGAAAACATGCTTGCAGTCACTGTTGTCGCCAAGAAAGTACTGTGTTTACCCTATGTCTGGAAGTTACGTTTATGACCCTGTAGATGAACATGGAAACGAAATTTAAAAAATAAAAATTCACTAGACAATGCCGATAGACTATTTCATAAAAATGCCAACGATGTTACCGTTTAGGTTCAAATGGCTCTGAGCACTATGGGACTTAACATCTGAGGTCATCAGTCCCCTAGAACTTAGAACTACTTAAACCTAAGGACATAATACAAATTCATGCCCGAGGCAGGATTCGAACCTGCGAACGTAGCGGTCTCGCGCGGTTCCAGACTGAAGCGCCTAGAACTGCTCGGCCACTCCGCCTGGCTTACCGTTTAGGAAGTAAAGTCCAGGGTACATCTTCAAAACTTTAAACGAATGTTTCTGTTTCTCTGTGAATACATTGTCTCGCTGCGATATGAATGAATAAAATGTTCTCTGGCTTCCGGCCACGTCAGCTGATTAAATTGCCATGCACTTTCGACCTAGGTCTGCTCGTCCATTGTCAAGTCGTAAATGGCTGTCAATCCTCGAGAGGAATCCCTAACCGGAAACTACTACCGAAGCGACTACAAGAATAATGACGAAGAAATCAGAGCTCGTAAAACAGTCATTATTAGAAGATCCCATTATTAAGAATCTTCTTCCTGAGGTGCCGAAACTACCTACGCTTTACGGGCTGCCAAAGATCCACAAAACTTATTTTTCGTTTTGCCCTTCGTTATAGGGAGTCACCAACTTAGAAACTGGCAAAACATCTGAGAAGACTCCTTACAGAGTATGTGGATCACTGTGAGCAGCACTTTAAGAACACCGACGATATTATCAAATAAACTGAACCTCTGCATCCCAAGCAGAGTGATGTCAATTTTTACGTTGTTGTTGTGGTCTTCAGTCCTGAGACTCGTATGATGCAGCTCTCCATGCTACTCTATCGTGTGCAAGCTTCTTCATCTCCCAGTACCTACTGAAACCTAAATCCTTCTGAATCTGCTTAGTGTATTCATCTCTTGGTCTCCCTCTACCATTTTTACCCTCCACGCTGCCCTCCAATACTAAATTGGTGATCCCTTGAAGCCTCAGAACATGTCCTATCAACCGATCCCTTCTTCTGGCCAAGTTGTGCCACAAATTTCTCCCCAATCCTATTCAATACTGCCTCATTAGTTATGTGATCTACCCATCTATCAGCACTCTTCTGTAGCACCACATTTCGAAAGCTTCTATTCTCTTCTTGTCCAAACTATTTATCGTCCATGTTTCACTTCTTCAGAAACGCTTTCCTTCCCATTGCAGGTCTACATTTTATATCCTCTCTACTTCGACCATCATCAGTTATTTTGCTTTCCTAATAGCAAAACTCCTTACTACTTTAAGTGTTTCATTTCCTAATTTAATTCCCTCAGCATCACCCGACTTAATTCGACTACATTCCATTATACTCGTTTTGCTTTTGTTGATGTTCATCTTATATCCTCCTTTCAAGACGCTATCCATTCCATTCAACTGCTCGTCCAAGTCCTTTGCTATCTCTGACAGACTTGCAATGTCATTGGCGAACCTCAAAGTTTTTATTTTTTCTCCATGGATTTTAAGACCTACTCCAAATTTTTCTTTTGCTTCCTTTACTGCTTGCTCAATATACAGATTCAATAACATCGGGGAGAGGCTACAACCCTGTCTTACTCCCTTCCCAACCACTGCTTCCCTTTCATGTCCCTCGACTCTTATAACTGCCATCTGGTTTCTGTACAAATTGTAAATAGCCTTTCGCTCCCTGTATTTTACCCCTGCCACCTTCACAATTTGAAAGAGCGTATTCCACTCAACATTGTCAAAAGCCTTCTCTAAGTCTACAAATGCTAGAAACGTAGGTTTGCCTTTCCTTAATCTTTCTTCTAAGATAAGTCGTAAGGTCAGTATTGCCTCACGTGTTCCAGTATTTCTACGGAATCCAAATTGATCTTCCCCGAGATCGGCTTCTACTAGTTTTTTCCATTCGTCTGTAAAAAATTCGTGTTAGTATTTTGCTGCTGTGGCTTATTAAACTGATTGTTCGGTAATTTTCACATCTGTCAACACCTGCTTTCTTTGGGATTGGAATTAATATGTTCTTCTTGAAGTCTGAGGGTATTTCGCCTGTTTTATACATCTTGCTCACCAGATGGTAGAGTTTTGTCAGGACTGGCTCTCCCAAGGCCGCCAGTAGTCCCAATGGAATGTTGTCTACTCCGGGGGCCTTGTTTCGACTCAGGTCTTTCAGTGCTCTGTCAAACTCTTCACGCAGTATCTTATTTCCCATTTCATCTTCATCTACATCCTCTTCCATTCCCATAATATTGTCCTCAAGTACATCGCCCTTGTATAGACCCTGTATATACTCCTTCCACCTTTCTGATTTCCCTTCTTTGGGTTTCCATCTGAGCTCTTGATGTTCATACAAGTGGTTCTCTTTTCTCCAAAGGTCTCCTTAATTTTCCTGTAGGCAGTATCTATCTTACCCCTAGTGAGATAAGCCTTTACATCCTTACATTTGTCCTCTAGCCATGCCTGCTGAGCCAATTTGCACTTCCTGTCGATCTCATTTTTGAGACGTTTGTATTCCTTTTCGCCTGCTTCATTTACTGCATTTTTATATTTTCTCCTTTCATCAATTAAATTCAATATTTCTTCTGTCACCCAAGGATTTCTACTAGCCCTCGTCTTTTTACCTACTTGATCCTCTGCTGCCTTCACTACTTCATCCCTCAAAGCTACCCATTCTTCTTCTACTGTATTTCTTTCCCCCATTACTGTCAATTGTTCCCTTATGCTCTCCCTGAAACTCTGTACAACCTCTGGTTCTTTAAGTTTATCCAGGTCCCATCTCCTTAAATTCCCACCTTTTTGCAGTTTCTTCAGTTTTAATCTACAGGTCAATAGATTGTGGTCAAAGTCCACATCTGCCCCTGGAAATTTCTTACAATTTAAAACCTGGTTCCTAAATCTCTGTCTCACCATTATATAATCTATCTGATACCTTTTAGCATCGCAAGGGGTCCTTCCACGTATAGAACCTTCTTTCATGATTCTTAAACCAAGTATTAGCTATGAATAAGTTGTGCTGTGTGCAAAATTCTACCAGGCGGCGTCCTCTTTCACTTTTTAGCCCCAATCCATATCCACCTACTACGTTTCCTTCTCTCCCTTTTCCTACACTCGAATTCCAGTCACCCATGACTATTAAATTTTCATCTCCCTTCACTATCTGAATAATTTCTTTTATTTCATCATAGATTTCTTCAATTTCTTCGTCATCTGCAGAGCTAGTTGGCATATAAACTTGTACTACTGTAGTAGGTGTGGGCTTCGTATCTATCTTGGCCACAATATTGCGTTCACTATGCTGTTTGTAGTAGCTTACCCGCATTCCTATTTTCCTATTCATTATTAAACCTACTTCTGCATTACCCCTATTTGATTTTGTGTTTATAACCCTGTAGTCACCTGACCAGAAGTCTTGTTCTTCCTGCCACCGAACGGCACTAATTCCCACTATATCTAACTTTAACCTATACATTTCCCTTTTTAAATTTTCTAACCTACCTGCCCGATTAAGGGATCTGACATTCCAAGCTTCGATCCGTAGAATGCCAGATTTTTTTCCTCCTGATAACTACATCCTCTTGAGTAGTCCCTGCCCGGAGATCCGAATGGGGGACTATTTCAACTCCGGAATATTTTACCCAAGAGGACGCCGTCATCATTTAATCATACAGTAAAGCTGCATGCCCTCGGGAAAATTTACGGCCGTAGTTTCCCTTGCTTTCAGCCGTTCGCAGTACCAGCACAGCAAGGCCGTTTTGGTTATTGTTACAAGGGCAGATCAGTCAACCATCCAGACTGTTGCCCTTGCAACTGCTGAAAAGGCTGCTGCCCCTCTTCAGGAACCACACGTTTGTGTGGCCTCTCAACAGATACCCTTCCGCTGTGGTTGTACCTACGGTACGGCTATCTGTACTGCTGAGGCACGCAAGCCTCCCCACCAACGGCAAGGTCCATGGTTGCTATTTACTCACATTACTGTCAAAGACTGTATCAATATCCTCTCCCACTTATTTGATAATAAAATTGAGGGTTTGTTTAAGCTCACGTTGAAAATGTCTTATTTCCTATTTGGCGGCTAGTATTTCGGCTAGATGTACGGCATGGGGACAGGAAGACCGTTAGCTCCATTCATAGCTAGTCTTCAAATGGAGAAATTTGAAGATTGTACACGGCTTCCAGCAAAGCCAAGGTGCTTTTGGCGTTATGTCGACGACGACGAATGGACCATGAATGTAGCATTCACGACCATATCAGATTTACGACGTAAGTAGAGTCAGATGGTGGATTGCCCTTTCATGACGTTCTCGCTCCCCGGAAACCCAATGGACACTCCAGCCACAGTGTCTACACGAATATTACAAACACGGATGGGTATATGCACGCTCTGAGCCACCACCATCCGACAGAAAAACGTCGCGTTCTGAACAGCATCCTTCATCGTGCTGAGGTTGTCTCAGGCGCTGGAAAGCTGCCACTAGAACTACTTTACCTCCGAAAAGTAGACCGGAAAAATGGGTGCAACCACCGCCCGGTATCACTGGTCATTTATGGTTATACTG